>NC_068391.1:2905674-2958174 GCF_023724105.1 Carassius gibelio | reverse complement strand
GTGTACTGTGTTAGCCTAACTGAGACTTGTTTTAGCACTTATATATCATTGTCTGAAAGTCTGAAACCATTTTAATTTATTTATTATTAACCAAATTTATTCAAGCCATTGGTCTCCCTTAGGATTTTTCTGTGGGTTTTTAAAATAGTGGTTTTGGATATGAACAAATAAGATCTGTGGTTATCATTACTTGAAGACAGTTTTATAAAAGTAGGCTACAGATAATCTTAACTCAAACATTAATTTTGAGTTAGCTAAGTAAGGAATACAACTACCTTCATTTCTGTTCAAAACATTAGGAATCAGTAAGATTTGTAACGTTTCTTTAGTAGACTCTTTCTGAAGGATCATGTGACACTGAAGACTGAAGTAATGATGCTGAAAATTCAGCTTTATGTCACAAGAATAAATTCTATTTTAAAGTATATTCAAATAGAAAGCAATTATTTTAAATAGTAATAATATTTCACAATATTACAGTTTTTTTCTGTATTTTGGTCAAATAAATGCAGCCTCCATGAGCAAAAGAGATCTCAAACATTTGGACAGCAGTGTACTTTCGAATTGGACAAATGTTGTAGTCCATGTTTTGCAAATAGCAGTCTATTATGGTTAATTAAAATGTTAATAGAAGTTTTAAGGTCCTTTAACCCTCTCAGTCACAGAAACCAAATTGTGCATATTTCAAGTTTAAAATGTTTTGGGTCAGTCATATTCAAATGGTTTTTCCTAAGCTTGTCCCTGAATAGTTTGAGACATAAATGATAAGAATAACACATTTCAAAGACAGATAGAAAAGGGGAAAAAAAAGACTTTATGTTGGCTAGGGAAGGCAAGATGTCAACAATTTTCAACAAATACAATGATTAAAACAACATTCATTTGTAAGTACATCAAGGAAAAAAACACAAAGCCAAGTGAAGAACACAAACACACACACACACACCAAGTAAATATTTCAAGGAAATAAAGACTTGAGTTGCTTTCCAGCACCTCGGTTCATCTTCTTTGGCCATCGTTAGGCACCCAATTCAGCGTAAACATTTTAGACATAAACCTTTATTGTTCATTAAATTATCTGGGTGTAAAATACAGCAGCTGTTGTTTAAAAAAAACACCCCCCCTTCACCTACTTTTGTCTTCAATTTGGTTTGTTTTGAATCAGTTGTTACAGGAGAAATTAATCATCTATCAGGAATTGTACCCTAAATTAATATAAAAATCAGAGCATCTGTTACTCTCAGTCAGTAACTCTTTCAGTGAATCTTTAATAATCACATCAAATATCAATAATCTTGGACCAACGCGATTCAAATACGGGACACATATTTGATAATAAAATGAAATAGGAACAAACCCTTTTATTTTTATATTTAATGAGCACAATCTTGGTTATTCAATTAACAGTAATAATCAGGCAAATGTTCAATGTTGATATTTTAAATACCTCTACATTTCAGATTTCATATAAATTACGGAAAAAAAAGGAAAAAAAAATTCAACAATTATTATTATTATTTTATTTTTTTACAAATGCACTACATTTAAGCTAGTTTACAACTCTGTTATTATTATTTTTATAAAAATAGAGAAAATTAACATCTGTATGTATCTATATATATCTCTATATCTATATCTATCTATATATATATATATATATATATATATATATATATATATATATATGTGCAAGACACCCAATATGAGGAGGAAAGAAACATTGTTTGATTGATTGTTGTAGACATTTCGTGCATATTCAGTTTAAAAATGACCAGAATTTCCCTTTTTTTCTTAAAGTTTTAGTGCATTTATTAGCTCCTTTTGATTCCTAATATATATATTTTTTGCAGGTCATGAATGTCTATATGTTTAAGCCAATCAAAAGACTTGGAAGATGCTGTTTGGTTGTTTGTTTTGAATATTTCTCATGGGTTGAATACAATTTAAACTATGTATACTTAAAAAAATGTATACTGTAGTATAATATTGTATAGAACAAATAATTCAAACAAAAAGTTCCACTTTAATTGAATCCATGAGTGTAAAGGAATATGCATCCTTGCATCTTTTTTTGATAGTTTTTTACTAAATCAAGGCGAAGTCAAAATTATCAGAAGGGCACAGATGTTGCAGACAGAGTTTAACAACCACAGCTTGAAGGACTGAACTTAAACGGAGTTAATGCACATTAGCATTGATCTTTCCTACTCACCTAATAATGCTCTCCAACTGTGGCCTTTTTAACCCAATACCACTGCTGTATTAAATTTATAATACTTAATTAATATCTATATAACAGAATAATATAATTGGCTCTTTTAGTCCTGAATATCGATGAAGGACAAAAACAAGGTATATAAGTATGATGAGAAGACAGAAAATATAACAAACCAACAGGCCAACATGTCTTATTAAACATTGATCTGATGAACATTGTGACTAATATAGCACAGCTAATGTGATCCGGACCACGACATCCTGTTTTAGCCTTGAATGATGCACTTCCTGTGCAAGTCTCTCTTCGAAGCGCTCTCAAACTTCCCAAATGTGCTGAGAGATTTAAACTGAAGTTCACAAATCAGTCTGGATTCTCTCTCTTCATCGAGTTCAGCGCTACTCGAGATTCAGTGCAAGACTTTATTTGGCCACTGGCACAAACACAAACGCTCAACGATAGGGACGCACCGATATAATTTTTTTTGCACGATACCGATAACCGATATTTTATTTTTATTTGAAAGCCGATAACTGATACTTTTTGAGAGCCTGATTATAAAAAAGTTCTCATCAATAAAAGCCACATCCCAAACACAGTGTGTATTTTGAACAGTGTATATTTTAAAAATAGTTCTACTCTCCCATTACCAAATTTCATCATAATAAGTCTTACAAATAAATGAAATAATGCATAAATAATGCAAACAAGTGGTCTCAACTCAAGGGTTTCTGAAGGGAATAATGCATTATTTATTGCCTTTAAGATATCGGCCAAATTTTCTTATCGGGCCGATACCGATAACAGAAAATTGAGCATTTATCGGCCGATACCGATAACAGAAAATTGAGCATTTATCGGACGATACCGATATGGTGGCCGATATATCGTGCATCCCTACTCGATGACAAACCGACATGTAGAACACACAAAACCTAGCATTTGGCTGCAGGTGGATTTAGAAGAGCGACTCAACACCAGGCTGCATGTTTGGCTAAACGATGGTTTTATTTAGTTCCTTCTTGGGTTCTTCAGAAATAGAGCATTTCCGAAGCAAATGTGTCTAAATAGCAGCACTGGATATTCAGTGGCAAAATTTGCAGAAGAAAAGATCAAGAAAAGGCCTCGGTTGACCTCGGGTGAGTCAGCGGTGGTTTATCTGTCTAAAGCTAAGCGAGACATAGACCGGTCAGGTCTAGATTAGGATTGTGCACCTTAGTCCTGCTGTCCGCTGTTGGCTTGGCAGGAGCTCTTGGGTAAAGCTCCATTGGTCTCAGGTAGACTGTCGATGCCCAAGTAACCCACCAGGATGTCCGCTCGTCTGTGAGATAGACTGAGGATGTCTTCAGCCAGAGACGGGACGGACGTGAAACGCACCTTATCGTGGTCAAACATGTCCTTCAGATACTGAACAATCTGTTGCTGTGGAGAACAAAGGAGAATGTGTAACCACATGATACAGCAGATTAATAAACCTTCATTTGTTAGATTCAGTGTTTTAATTGATTTTTAGTGGATGCATGTAGTAAATTGATCAAAAGTGACAGTAAAAGGCATTCATTACATTTATTCAGTGTTCGAACTATACCGTGTCCTTTGGGGGAGCCCCCTTTTTGGGGGGGGGGGGGGGGGGGAGGGGGGGGGGGTTGGGGGGTCCTGCACATGCGCATGCTTCAAATAAGGACTTACAACAGCTACAAGTGTATGCACTATTATACATTATCGACACGAGTGCCTTAAAAAAGGACTTATAATGACTTACAAAGATACATAACAGCTACAATATGCACTATTATACTTTATCGACACAAATTGATAGGTCAGGAAGACAGCCTTGAATGATGTTGCGGTCTCCTCCATTAATTAAGAATTCACCTCAATTACTTTATCTGGCAGAATCGCCTTTTGCTTAGTCAATGCCACTTCAATGGTCATCTTGTGTGCAATGCTGTCCCTGTATTTATATATAATTTTTCGCGACTGGTTCTGAGCATTAATCATTAATCCACTATCAGACAAGTACGTGCCAGGTACCTTTTCAGACAGAAGAAGGTTTTTTTGCCACCTTACAAGTTGTAACGAGTGGAAAAAAATGTGGCCCCTTTAAGAGCTGCGCGCTCCCTGTAAAACGGTATGCACTCTGTATGATAATGTATACAAGCGTGACTCGAATCCCCCATGTATGCGGGTAATCTCTGTTTGGAAATCATTTTGTTTTAATCTTGTTTGTTTTGTTTTGGTTACGCTGTGGACGGTGGAACATGGGACAGACAATTGCCTGTTCGATTGGAGAAATAAAACGCGAGTCGTTGTTCAATGTCAATCGCCTCCGTGAGTTTTGTCTGGCCTAATAACTTTGTGAGCTATCCATATTTTTCCCCCCTCCTGACACAACGCGTTACAAAGTGATGCACCCCAAGCTTCCATCCTTAACACACAGCCATGTATATTGGCTCTTCCAGTCTCTCCACTGCTGGCTGTTCCAGTTTAACGCGAGAGAGGACTCGAAGCAAGAGGGGTTAGGATCCCAGAGATTACTTTTCTTCAGCTTCATGCGTTTTCACAGTGGGCTTGGCTTGAGGTTTACCAGTGCTTGCAGCAGGTGAATCAGTCGTGCGTTATCACTACACAATTTCTTAATAAAACCAAAATTAATTGAACTACCTTGTTTTCTTTTTGCCCTAGCTATGATCCTATCTGCATAATGGAAGGACTTTGCGCACGATAAATGGCCTCCAATGTTTATTTTTTTCTACGAATCTATATGACATACTAACATGTGGAATTTGCAGCGCAGCACCCCCACACCTTGATGCTGTGATGTCTGTAATCTTTATTGAAGTTAATTAGGTTTTAATCGCCGTCGTGCATGAATGAATAATATTTTTGCCAACATAATCACATTACAAAACTGAAATTGCACTTAAAAATATTCACATTGTCAGTATTTTTTGAGACCCCCCAAGATTTCAGATTTCTCGTTTTCAGGGGAGCCCATGTCTTATTAAGGGGAGCCGAGCTCCCCCTAGCTCCCCCGTAGTTCGCACTATGCATTTATTTATTATTCTATGCATCAAAGAATCTTGAAAAATAAAATGCATCACCGTTTCAACAAAACTGGAAGGATCATAACGGTTTTCAACATTGATAATAATCAGAAATGTTTCTTGTGCAGCAAATCATCATATTAGTATGATTTCTGAAGATCATGTGACACTGAAGATTGGAGGAATGATGCTGAAAATACAGCTGCACATCACAGGAATAAATTACATTTTATTATATATTCACATAGAAAATAGCTTTTTTAATTGTAATATTATTTATTTATTTATTTATTTTTGCTGTTTTAACTGTATTTTTTATCAAATAAAAGCCTTGGTGAGCAGAAGAAACTTCTTTCAAAAACACTGAAAAAAACCAACCTTCTGAATATGTTTGATTTTTTTTTAATTTCAAATCAAACGAACCTCGTCTTTCTTTACAATTCATTGCTTTTATTAATGTTTTGAGAGAGAGAGAGAGAGATAGACAGACAGATAAAGCAAAATCTGTATTTTTGTCTTGTTTTCCAAGCAAAATGGAATAAATAATAAGTTTTTAATGAGAAATTGCTTAAAATGAATCGAGTTTTATGATTAAAATGAGAAAAATTCATCTGTTCATGTTCATTTTGCATCTCAAGTAAATGTGTCTTGATTTAAGAATCTGTATGCAACATTTAAAGCCTTGACTTTATGACTCTTTATGGTCTTAATTTGTATTAGCGTGAATTTGAAGACCTTTTTAAGTTTTGTCTCTGTTCTCGATCTGATCACTGAGATCAGATTAGCATCAGATTATGTCCTGATCTGGATCACCGGGAGGTTTATTTAAGGTATAACGGAGGATCGTGGAGAAGACGGAGAAAGTCTTACCTTGAATACGGTGCACACCTCACTGAGGTGCTGTGGGGGGCCCAGAAACCCAAAAGCCAGAACTGGACTCACATGTTCAGAGATGGCATAGAAATGGGCAATAAAACCATCAGGAACCTGAGCAACCAACAGAAAACAGCTTGATGTGGTCTGATTCTAGATCATATAATGTCATGTTTTGTTTTGCGCACTCACCATTAGCAATCTCCTTTTGGCTTTTAGCACGGACCAACAGGCTGTAGCCAATGCCTTATGTGTACAGAGAGACACAGAACGATTAATACAGCGACAGATCAAGACAGAGAAAAGCACCAGAACATAGATGGTTTCTGCAGGACTGGAGAATAACAACCTTATTCTCCGTTTTGGCTCTAGATGAAACGTTAACTCTCAGTTTTTGTCTGGATTGGATTTGGAGCGCTAACATTTGCGTACCGTCTTTTTAAAACTGTCCGAGAGCCACCGGTTCCTAAGAACGGCCACCACTGAAGACGGAGGACTTTCCAGATCTTCAAACGCATCCATGAGGATAAAGTCCAGCACCATGTCAAAGAAGTTCATACAGACCACCTACAGATAAGTCAAAGGTCAAACTAACCACTACAAGGCCAAAGAGAGAGCCTTCGTCTTATTAAATATGCGTGACCCTGGAGCACAAAGAGCAGTCTTAAGTCTCTGGGGTATATCTGTAGCAATAGCCAACAAAAAACTGTGTGGGTCAACATGACTAATTTTTCTTTTATGCCAAAAACCATTAGGATATTAAGTAAAGATCATGTTTCATGAAGATATTTTGTAAATTTTCTACCGTAAATATATTAAAACTTAGTTTTTGATTAGTAATATGCATTGCTAAGAAATCATCTGGATACATTTAAAGGCGATTTTCTCAGCATTTTGATTTTTTTTGCACCCTCAGATTCCAGATTTTCAAATAGTTGTATCTCAGACAAATATTGTCCGATCATAACAAACTATACATCAATGCAAATATGATTTATTCAGCTTTCAGATGATGCATAAATCTCAATTTTGAAAAAATGTACCCTTATGACTGGTATTGTGGTCCAGGGTCACATATTATTAGTATTTATTAATATGCTAAATTATTAATTTCTAACTTTGTTGTGCTTAAGCTTACATTTTTCATCTAATATTTATATTTTATCTGATTTCAACTTTATTTAGATTAATCTCAGGACTTTGGAGTTAACAATAACAACAGTGGAACAGTCGAAAAAAAACATCTTGAAATTGGATATCAACACACAGAATACCATTTAGCCAATGATTAAAGAAAGATTGACAGACGGACTGATAAACAGGACGAACCCCTCGTCCTTCCAGCTCCATCTTGGTGACGGGCCACGTCTCTTCTCTCTGTGTGTACTGCAGCATGTCTTCATAACTCTCCAGAAACGCCTCTGGACTCTAAACAAACACACACACACACACAATTCGTTTTTTAAAGCAATTTTTTAAAATAAAAGCTACAGTCAAAAGTTTGAAACAATTAAGCCACCAAGGCTGCATTTGTTTGATGACAAAAACAATAAAAACGGTAATTTTGTAAAATATTATTTCAAAATAAAATCTAATTTAATCCTTTGATTGAAAAGCTGAATTTCCACAAAAATATTCCACAACACCGATAATAATCAGAAATGTTTCTTGAGCAGTAAATCATCATATCAGACTGATTTCTGAAGATCATGTGACACTGAAGACTGCAGTAATGATGCTGAAAATACAGCGCAGCATCAGAAATAAATTACATTTTAACAGATATTCACACAGAAAACAGCTATTTGAACTTATAATAATATTTCACAATTTTAACTGTATTTTTCAAATAAATGCAGCCTTGAAGAGAGTTCAAAATCATAAAAACATTTGAATTATTCCATCCATTTGTGAAGCACCTTGTTGGCTTTGGCCAGAAGTCCCGATATTATCTGCTTCCCTGCATCCATGAAGAACATCCTGTGCGTCTCATCCAGCAGCAGCAGCTACAGATACGACAAACACACACAGATCTCACCAACAGCCCCATTCCCCTGTGTGTGTGTGTGTGTAATCGTGTGTGAGAGTGTGCTGACCTGGAAGGCCTGGCGAACGCAGTGCAGTTTAGCGAGGAAGTCCTCATCGCTGTAACACTCCAGAAGTTCGGTTCTGTAACAGAGGCACAAAAACAACACAGAGTGTGTTTTCCCATCAGTCCTTGCTCCCTCCAATCCCAGAGGAGAATGATGTGTGCAGACATCTGTACTGTGTGTGCATACGTACATTGAGTCCCGTCTCAGTTTAGAATCAGCGCTAATGGAGTGGACTAAAAACTTCACCAATTTAATCAATTTTCAATTCAAGTTTACAATTTCCTTGATTCCATTTTTTTTATTTTAATTACATTTTAAAACCCAAAAAAATTATATCAAATCAACTGAATTCTTAAACCTTTAAAAAAATCTTTATTTAATTTATTGACACAATAATATTTTTTTGAATAAAATTTATTTAGATTTTTTCATATTTAAAAAATATGAATTTAATTTCTCTGGATTCTGTGTGTTATGATTTAATTCAAACATGTCATCAAAAAACATTGATAATTGAATGAAATCTAAAAAATGTAAAAAAAAAAAAAAAACATTCCTTCAAAAATAATGAATAATATATTTTATACTAAACAAAAAAATAATAACGAATCAACTGAATTATTATTTTTATTTTAATTTGGTCAAAAATATTGTGATTATATATCAATATCAATATAACAATATTTATAATATTGTAAAATAATATTTTTTTTACTGCTGCCAAATTAACATATTACACAAAATCAGAAAAAAAAATATCTTATAATATTTTACTGTAAAATTTAAGTTAAATATTTAAAAAAATTGTTTTATTTTATAACATTTATTTTATTGTAACTGAATTATTATATTACTAATTATGAATTACAATTATATACACTATATAAATACTTAATTTCTTAATGTCTTATTTTCTTCATAAATAAAGAAGAAAACAAGAAATTTAAAAATAAATGTCATTTTCAAATGTTAAACCATTCATTATAAACTAAAATGGACATAAGAAAATTTAAATACTACAAAAGTGGTAGTGGCAGTAGTATGTAGTGTGCAGGCAGTGTGCAGCACCTCAGCGATCTACAGGCCACGCCTCCATCCTTCACCAAACCCAGGGCTTCCTCATACAGCGCCGCCGGCTTCAGCGAACGATACGTGTCCTCTAGAGAGAACGCCTCGAACAACTACAGAGATAAAGAGGGAAGTGACATCATACACATGCAGGAGAAAACACACATACATGTGAGTGTGAGTGTGTGTGTGTGTGTGTGTCCCGACCTCAGCTGCAGAGAAGAACGAGTCGTCTGATGAGGCATCGTCGTCTCTGACAGGATGGGAGCTCCCTAGTGTGGGCAGGATCAGCGTAGCTTCACTCTCTGCACACAATCGGCTTGGTTAGGAAGCTGAAAACACTCCCAGCTGACGTCAGCGTGTGTTTGTGTTTGTGTGCGTCTCACCCAGGTCAGCCTGGAGGACGTCGGCCGGGATGGTGCTGCCGAAGTCTTCCTGTAGGTGATAGGCTCGGTGCAGAAGAGACTCCAGCTTCTCCGCAAACTGATGATGATGAAGCTCAGGCTGGAAATCAGAAGGTGTGTTTTTATTTAGCAGCGCTTGGCATTCTTCTACTTGCCATACGATAAGAGATATTCACCGAGTGACGCTCCAGGAGTTCTGCCCCCTGCGAGCCGAGACTGTGTGCTCCAGATGCACAGGAATCAGCTCGGTGTCTGACGTTTAAAGCCAGTTCCCATTTGCGCAGGGCTTCCTCAAACAGCTCCATCCCTGCAAGAGGAAGATCAACATCAGCTGCACACATGCAAAAGTAATGGACTCATTTAGATCAAAATCATGTTACAAAATATTTTCAGTCATATAAAAAAAATGTGAGTGACAGTTACAAGGTTAATTCTTGTTTTAAAATTTTAAATATTTGAAAATGTGCATTTAAATTTTAAAATACACTACTGTTCAAAAGTTTTTTTTATGTTTGGTAAGTCACTAATGCTCATCAAGGCTTTATTTATTTAAACAAAAAAAAAAAGAAAAAATTTAAATATTAGTACAATTTAACATAACTGTTTTATATTGTAATATATTTTAAGATGCAATTTATTCCTGTGATGCGCAGCTGTATTTTCAGCATCATTGCTCCAGTCTTCAGTGTCACATGATCTTCAGAAACCATTCTGATATGCTGATTTGCTGCTCAAGAAACATTTCTGATTATTATAATGTGAAAAAGTATGTAGCATGGAAAAAGAGATTACCAATGAGATAGAGGTTCTCAGCGTTGGCATCCTCCCTGACTCCCGACTCCTCTGCCACTGGCTCCGCCTCCCGCAGCATCCCGGTGTTCACTGATTGGTTGGGAGAGGAGGGGCCTCGCATCTGAGGCGGATCCAAATGAAATGTTAGTTAAACTCTTTAATAGGAGTTTGCTGACTGATAAACAGGAAGACAGTGTGTGCAGCTCTGAGGTTCACGCACAGAAGCGATGCTGTGTGAAGAGCTGGAGTGTTTGCTCTGTGTGAGAGACGAGACGCCGCTGAGAGTGTCATTACTGCGAGCGCTGGGACTCATCATCTGACGCCCTGGAACCGGCCCTGAAAACACACAAAAACAAACCACTGCTAAAGCACAGGGGACAAATCAGAATAAAACTGATTCTCTAAAGCAGCCTAATTCATTTCATTAATATAAAATTATGGGCATCGATACAATTTTATTTAATATTGTCATATTTTATACAATTATGAACATTAAACAACTGCATTCACTCAAAGTAGCCTTATTAATTCAATAAAAAACAGTCACAAAAACTAATTTATGTTTTTGGTGCAGTAAACCTAGACTACAGTATAATTTCATATTTTTTTCAAATTTAGAAAATTATATATTTGTTACATTTTACAGTACAATATGAAATTATGGACATTAATAATAAATATTAATTTATTTTAATATTACATAAAATACCCACACAATTATTCAAATTAGCCAGACTATTTTTTTTAAACCTGAAATTATAGTTTTATATAATGATAAAAAATTAGACATTAAAAAAAATCTAAATACTGGAACATTCACTCATAGTAGCCTAAATCATTTAATGAAAATGGTCACAAAAACTAATTTAGGACTGTTTGAGAGACTGTGGTTCAAGAAACCTCTAATTGTATATAATGTAAAGAATACTAAAATTAAAATTGTATATTATAATACAAAAATATGGAAGTTAAAAATTTAAATACTCAAAAGTGTCCTGATTAATTTCATGCATATGGTCACAAAACCAATCTATGCATGTTTTGGTGCAATAAAAACTGACTAAATTAACAATTTTATATTATTTCATATTTATAAAATTATAATTTCATATTATTTTATATTGTAATATTAAATTATGGGCATCAAAAATGTAAATACTCACACATTCACTCAAAGTAGCCTGATTAATTTAATGAAAATGGTCGCAAAAGTAATTTATGACTGTTTTGGTGTAATAAAATCATCATTTTCTAATATTTTAAATGATAACAGAAAATTATGGACAAATAAAACAATTAATAATAATATCCTTGCACATTCATTTATAATAGCATGATTCATTTATAAATATAATCATTACCCTAAAATGATCATAATATAGTTTATATTATAATGTTTTATTTCAAGAGCAGAATATGTGAAAACGCTCACCTCTCTTGAGCGAGGCTGGCCGGCTGGTTCGGATCAGCGGTTCTGGGATGCCCACAGGTTTCTGAGCTTCTTTACTGACGATCTGCTTCCTCTTCCTGCTCCGTCTCTTCAGCTGATGTGCGGTCAGAGCCAGAGCCACGCTGCCCAGAGCCGTGGCAAACAACACCTTCTTCAGATTCGGACTCAACTTCAGCTGAGAGAATATAGACTGAGAAAACACAGATGAGATAGAGAAAGAGAAAACGAGAGAAGAAGATGGGAATCAGTTATTATCGGTTTTCACTTTGCATTTATCATATATATATATATAACTTACTGAGAACTTACTGAAAAAATCAATAAATTGCATTATTTAAGACTGAAATGTTATTTACATTTTTTCAAAAATATCATTTTAAATTACAATCATTTATATTATATTACAAAATTGTGGGCATTAAAAGAAATTAAAAAATTGCGGGCATTAAATAAAATTAAGTCAAGTTAAATAAAGAAATTCTGGGCCTTAAATAAAATAAATTAAAATAAAATACAAAAAATTGTGCTCATTAAATTAAATTTTAACAATTGTGGGCATTAAATGAAATAACAAAAAATTCTAGGAATTAAATTAAATTAAATTAAATTAAATAATTAAATAAACATTCACTCAAAGTAGCCTAATTAATTACATAAAAATGGTCACAAATTTGTAAAAACATGTAAAAAATCTGTGTAATTACTGATAAAAACGAAAAACTACTAAAGAATGTTGGTAACTCAAATAAAGCATAAATAATTAAAAAATACATATTAAACGAAACCTTAAACTGCAAAAAAAGTAAAGATCTGTACAAATAAGATAAGGTACTGAAATAACTCTACTAAAAATAGGAATATAAAAAACGAAATAAAAAATATTTATACTGTAGTGCATTCCCTACAAAGAAAAAAAAGTCCACTAAAACCCAAGACTTGTAGTTTGTCAGCATTCTTCTGTATGTGTGTGTGTGTGTGTGTGTGTGTGTGTGTGTGTGTGTATAATGACATGGGTATGACACAGGTATTACAAGGAGAGGGTGTCTTATGAGGACATAACCCATGTCCCCATTTTTAAAAACGCTTATAAATCATACAGAATGAGTTTTTTTGAGAAAGTAAAAATGCACAAAGTTTCCTGTGAGGGTTAGGGTTAGGTGTAGGGTTGGTGTAGGCCCAGAAAATATACAGTTTGTAAAAACCATTACACCTATGGGATGAACACACTTTTCACAAAAACAAACATGTGTGTGTGTGTGTGTGTGTGTCTCTCTCTCTGTATGTATGTGTATGTGTGTGTCTCTGTGTGTGAATGTGTGTGTGTGTGTGTCTCTCTCTCTCTGTTTGTGAATGTGTGTCTCTCTGTGAGTGTGTAGGTGTAGATGCAGAATAGAGAGAGGCGTGTGTTGTGTTTGTTTACCTGTCCAAAGGTGGAATACAGGAACACAGGTATCTCAGCCACGGTCATGGCCAAGGCCTGCATGATGGACACGCCCTCAGCGCTTCTGATTGACATCTCAGCTCCGCCCCTCCCTCCAGCTGACACTTTCACATCCGAGTCGCTCCACACAGATCCTGGAACAGCTGGAGCAGGACTCATCCACAAACAGAGCTTTCCATTATATTACATTACCTTTGCCTTGGAGACAATGAAAACAGGTTCATACTGTGGTTTAGATAAGAAGCTTTGCTTATATAAACAGACCGATAGACACTATATGCAAAACATGTGTCAATATTAACAATTTAAGGAAGACATTTAGTTAGACGCCTCATATTCTAACATTTAAATACAACAATAAAGACTTAATCTGATCTATAAATAGTTGATAAATTGATTTGATAATGACTTTGTTATTGAATATCTCAGATCTGATCACTTTAAAAGCTTTAAGAGATTAATCTTAAGCACACTTCCCCTCAAAAACCTCATTACTATAAAATGAAAAAAAATATTAATATTATTATCATAAATATATACACAAATTGTTGCATGTCTTCAGCAGCTGCACATTAGCTTAGCTCAACACACACACACACACACACACAGAGACAGACAGACAAGGCAGATACCAGTAACATAAACATTTATATATGTTTAAAGCGGAGCTAAGATCAGACAAACAATAGCAGCTTTAAACGCAATACTCAGAGTGAAATAGCACACTCACTTACTCCTGGTTTGGAAGGACATTTTCATTCCGCATTGCACATAATAACCTTTGATTTCCTGATGGGCGGGGCAACGTTTTGAGCCACAGCGGAAAGATCCAATAACAGCTTCAGAAGGCTCAGCGGTAACCAATCGGATAAGAGGAGGGAAAGACGCAACGCGTTGCTTATCCAATGGGATCAACATGCGCGACCCGACTCTTGCACTAAATAAACAGAGCATATTTTATTATTATTATTAATAAGAATAATAATAATAACAACATTATCAATAATAATAATATATAAAAAAAATATTAAGATTACGTGTAATACACATTGTATGATAAAATCTACAATATGTATTATGTGTTACTTAGTCCACAGTAATCAAAAGCAAAAAATGCAAATTTGCGAAATATTTCATACATTTTCACAGTTCTAACTTTAATCTGACTATATATAGTCTTAGTATTTGACCGGTTGCCATGATAAACGGTAAAATGCCGATGATTAAGTATGACATTTTTTATTTATTTATTTATTTAGTTTATTATAAAATCTCCGATATTTTAGTTAGATCTGGATTCATTTACATCTCTAAATACCGCGTTTAAATAATTAAATGTTTTTCCTTAATACTTTTTTTCTACCTAATCCAAAATGTATTCTCTTATTCTCCAATTTAAGTAATCTACTATCTATCTATCCATCATTCATCCATCCATCCATCTATCTATCTATCTATCCATCCATCCATCCATCCATCCATCCACCCATCCATCTATCTATCTATCTATCTATATATCTATGTTGTTGTTATTCCTCCAACGTCACACTCAGAGGCGGAACTAAAGTCTCAGTAGGGTTTTCCTCTCGGACCGTAAATATCAGCGTGCCAAGGGAAAATGTAAGAAGGCTAATCTAAGAGCTAATTATATTGTTATCTGTTGTTTTGATGATGTCCGTATACTAGTATCCGATTACAGTTAAGGCACATACAATCATTAAGCAATGGCTTGTATATTGATTTCGTGTTGTGTTTATTTTCGTTCCGCTCCGATAAAAGTTTAGCATTATCAGCAGCTTTGTCACTGTAATCAAAAGCCACAGTAGTGATACTTAAATACATTTATATATATATATATATATATATATATATATATATATATATATATATATATATATATATATATATATTATTGATTATGTATATAATAATTTTTTTCACATATGTGTGTTCAGTGAGTGCTTGCTGGAAGAATATTATATCAATATAATATTTTCTAATATATTTTCTCAGGAAAATGAGGATTTGCTTCCCAGTTCATCAGCTGGGTTGGAGCTTCAGCCTCAACAGGACATGAAATCCCTGGTACAGTAAAAAAAATAAAAATAATAAAATACAATTATATATATATAAAATACTGACTCTGAATGAGGCTTTCTCCCGTCCTTCATTTCTCAGAGGTTTCCCTGGATCTGCCTTGTCATTTTCTCTGTGTGTCTGCTGCTGTGGTACTGTCATGTGATGAGGTCTAGATTTAACATGAAAACAGGTCTGCGTGGTTATGTGAGGCTTCAGTTCAACACTCGCTCAGCATCACATGTGAGCTGCATTCCAGCTTTGACCCTTTGAACAATTCAGTTTGAAAGAAATAACTCACCCAAAAATGATTATTTCAATTTGCTGAAAATATAATCAGCCTCCAAGATTAGGATAAGTTTGTTTCTTCATCAGATTTGGAGAAATGCAGACTCATTGCTACATTTCTCCAAATCTGATGACGAAACAAACTCATCTACAAGCCCGATTCCAAAAAAGTTGTGACACTGTACAAATTGTGATTAAAAAAGGAATGGAATAATTTGCCATGCCAAATATTGGCTCATTTTGGATTTCATGAGAGCTACACATTCCAAAAAAGTTGGGACAGGTAGCAATAAGAGGCCTGGAAAGTTAAATGTACATATAAGGAACAGCTGGAGGATTAATTTGCAACTTATTAGGTCAATTGGCAACATGACTGGGTATAAAAAGAGCCTCTCAGAGTGGCAGTGTCTCTCAGAAGTCAAGATGGGCAGAGGATCACCAATTCCCCCAATGCTGTGGCGAAAAATAGTGGAGCAACATCAGAAAGGAGTTTCTCAGAGGAAAATTGCAATGATTTTGAAGTTATCATCATCTACAGTGCATAATATCATCCAAAGATTCAGAGAATCTGGAACAATCTCTGTATGTAAGGGTCAAGGATGGTAAACCATACTGGATGCCCTTGATCTTCGGGGCCTTAAGAGGCATTGCATCACATACAGGAATGATACTGTAATGGAAATCACAGCATGGGCTTAGGAACACTTCCAGAAAACGCATGTGACATGGGCAGCTTACACATCTGGAAATGCACCATCAATGCTGAAAGGTATATCCAAGTTCTAGAACAACATATGCTCCATCCAGACGTCGTCTCTTTCAGGGAAGACTTTGCATTTTCCATCATGACAATGCCAGACCACACACTGCATCAATTACAACATCATGGCTGTGTAGAAGAAGGATCCGGGTCTGAAATGGTCAGCCTGCAGTCCAGATCTTTCACACATAGAAAACATTTGGTGCATCATAAAGAGGAAGATGCGATCAAGAAGACCTAAGACACTTGAGCAACTAGAAGCCTGTATTAGACAAGAATGGGACAACATTCCTATTCCTAAACTTGAGCGACTCGTCTCCTCAGTCCCCAAACGTTTGCAGACTGTTATAAAAAGAAGAGAGGATGCCACACAGTGGTAAACACGGCCTTGTCCCAACATTTTTGTGATGCGTTGATGCCATGAAATTTAAAATCAACTTATTTTTCACTTAAAATGATACATTTTTTCAGTTTAAACACTTGATATGTCATCTCTGATGTATTCTGAATACAATATTGAAATTTGATACTTCCACATCATTGCATTCTGTTTATGCACAATTTGTACAGTGTCCCAACTTTTTTGGAATCTGGAGGTGGAGAGGGTGGAGTATATTTTCAGCAATGTCTTATTTTTAGATGAAATATTCCTTTAAGATGCACACATGCTTTTGTATTTATGATGTATTTCCAGTTCCTGGACTTCCGCTGTGGCCGCTGTGCTGTAGTGTCCAGCTCCGGGCAGATGCTGGGCGGTGGACGGGGTCAGGAGATCGACCGACACGACTGTGTGATCCGGATGAACGTGGCACCCACCGTCGGCTTCGAGGCTGATGTGGGGAACAGGACCAGTCTGCGTGTGGTCTCTCACACCAGCGTCCCACACCTGCTTCGGCAGCAGGGATATTTCTTCGGGCCAGAGGCGGGAACTACATACGTCATCTGGGGCCCTGAGAAAAACATGAGGCAGGACGGAAAAGGGAAAATCTATAATGCACTAGTGAAGCTAGCCAAGAAGTATCCACGTACAAATATCTACACCGTCACCACAGAAAAGGTTCAGTACTGTGACCGCATCTTTCAAAACGAGACGGGCAAAAACAGGTTACTCTTCCTCTCTTCTGTCATCATTATTATGTAGAACAGAAATTGTGAATGTAGTTAATGGATTGCTTTATCTCTGTCAGGATGAAATCGGGGGCCTTTCTCAGTACAGGGTTTTTTACCATGATTCTGTCTCTGGAGATGTGTGACAGTATTCTGGTTTATGGAATGATTGACGGATCTTACTGCAGGTGAGTTCAGTTGTTTTAGGTGAATTTGTTAAGAAAAAACATTTTTGCATTGCTGTTAATTACGGAGCTGACATTATGTATATATAATTGCATATCATCTATACAAAAAACAGTTTACAGAATTAAAGGTCTGTAGAATTTTACACTTGTATTTATATCTCAGTATATTATATAACCAGTAGATTCATATTTTGAAGCGGATATTACTTTTATTGTGTTATCACACACATATAATATAATTTTATACATTTGTATATTTATGATTCACATGTCAAAGTGAATGTTAATTTTAGTAAGTTTATATATATATATATATATGTGTGTGTGTGTGTGTGTGTGTGTGTGTGTGTGTATTCACAATTACTTGAAATTAATATAATAAATAAATTAATATAATTATTAATTATGTGTAATTTGTCACATTTATAGAAAATACTAAAATATAGAATATATTTATAGATAATCTATACATGTTTAAGTTTATAATTAATAAATAATTTACATAATTTATACCGTATACTCTTTCGCAAACTTTATAACATGTGCAAAAATTAATTTACAGAATGAATGGACTGTTGGATTTTTCATACCTTGTTTATGTTTACACTTATTTATAGCTTTATATATATGTAATCAACAGATTCATTCTTTAAAATGAATATATATATATTTTTTTAAATAACTATATTAATGTGTTTTTCTGAGCAAAAAATAAAAATGATACATTTTCCCCTGATTTACAGAAGAGATCCACTAAAATGTCATTCAAAAATCACTTTATGACACATTAAAAACTAATTACTTTCACTCCGAATACTAATTAGTTATAATTAGTCTAAATGTTTTAAATTCGCCACTATCCTAGATTTCGCCCTTTTGTCAGAAATAATTTATTACTCCTTTAAAACACATTCAAATTTAAAATGCTCCCCTATTATTTAATATATTTGGATATGTAAACGTCAGAATAAGCATGTTCTTAACATCTTTACATACATTTTGTAAATATATAAATATTCAACCAAAATCAAAAACGTATTAAAGTAGACTCTTTACTTACATTTAACGTGCTTTCTATGAACACTCTTGTACATCTATTTTGATGCATCTTTGACCCACAGAAAGAAAGAGAAGCTGAGTACAAAAACAGGCACAGTTATTTAGAAAATGCATGTTTTGTTATGAATTTAACACCCTGGACAAATCAGAAACTCTTAAGCGTTCATGCATTTTTGCAGTTGTCTTTTGCAAAATGACATTTCTTCACTAACCTCTGTTTTGGTTTGATTACAGTAACGCCAACCACTCGTTTGTGCCGTATCACTACTACGAGCCGTCGCGTCTGGATGAGTGCCGCATGTACCACGCTCACGAACACGCCAAGAGGGGCGGCCATCGCTTCATCACAGAGAAGCGGATCTACAGCCGCTGGGCGTCTCAGGGGAAGCTGCAGCTCGTTTATCCACCCTGGACACCGCAGGAACACAGTTTCAACCAGGTTTGAAGCAGGTCAGGCTTCAGGAAACCTTTTTCCTCGCAATGTCAGTTTATGCTTGTATCAAAAAAGCATCGTTGAGTTTGCTGTTTGAATCATGCTGCTTTGCCGTTGTTTATTCAGCACGGTTCATGATTCTGTGTAGGGTTCTCTTCATAACAACCAGCCTTCTGCATTATTGTGTCAGTTTGTTTGTTTGTTAGTCTGATCTCTGGTTTACTAGCACTTTCTATGGCCAACCACTGAAATAATTAAAGCTTCAATGACATTACATTGTATTAACGTCACACAATACCTCTTATGTCAAACATAAATATCTGAATCCATGCATTTCCTACACACCGATAACCACTGTAGAGTGAGTTTCTATCCCTCCCTAAAAATCATACAAAATCACTAATAATGTATGTCAATGATCTTATATAATCTATGATATCAATGCAGTAATCTTATATTACTACATGGGATCACTGCATTTTTTTTTTGCAGTGTTAGATGTGGTAATATTTTATTTGCATTAGTATTATAATTATTAATAAGTAATACTAAAATAGCTATTCATCATTTGGAATGTTTTCTGACACTGATGTTTTTATTATTAACACTGTGATTTCCTAATTTTTTATTTTTTTTAAGCATGTTTTTAAACATTTCACATTCTCGTCAACAAAATGATGTCCACATTGTTTCAAGAAAGCTCAGCTTACTTATGACCTTTTGCTTTGACCGCACTTTTTATTGTATTATTTTATGCGTTATTTTTAATGATTTGACATCTAACCCAAAAGGGTTCATTTCAATTTTAAATGACTGAAAAGGTACTGTGCTTTTATGATTATATATGTTTATTTTTGTATTTATTCCAAGGTGCAAAATGTTACTGCGGAACCAAACCCTATTATTTTCGATATTTCAATATTGCATGTATCTGTTGGCTTAAGATGGCTTTTGGTGCTTGTCTTAGCAGTGTTTATTTCATATATTAACCCAAGAGAAACTAACTGTATTTGAAAATGAATATATAATGAGGTCATATTATGAATTAATATCACTAGATGATATTCAATTTAATGTGAATTTTGTTTGACATTACATTGTGTCTTATTTTCAACTACATACTGACTGATTTTTTTTAAACTTTAGATTCACATGTAAGAGATCCTTACACACATAATTTGGTGAAGATTACTGTGTATTCCTGTGGTGATGGTTTGACCTGTGGTGACTCAAGTTTAGGCCTTTTTTGCTCTGTATTTGAAATTTACATGGCCAGTTAATAAACTAAGCATTACTGTAATTTAATGTGTCTGTGGTTTGTATTGCCTTATTTATTTAGACCTTTTTTGTTCATGCATATATACAGAAAGCAAACAGTAATCCTGCATAATATTATTACAATATAAAATAATGGTTTCTATTTTAATATCCTTTAAAAAAATATATATTTCTGTGATGCAAAGCTGAATTTCCATCAGCCTGTATAAAGTGCCACATGAGCCTCAAGAAATTGTTGTAATATGCTCATTTGTTATTAGAATGATCAATGTTGGCAACAGTTTTTTTTTTTTTTTAAAGAACAGCATTTATTCAATATATAAATAATTTCTAACAAATATAAATCTTTGCTTTCACTTCTAATCAATTTAACACATCCTTGCTGAATAAATCACAAGCTTTCAAAAAAGAAAGAGTAAAAAATTACTATTTAAATTAATGCTCAATAAATAAATAAAAGGATCATGTGATGAAGATTAGAGTAATGATGCTAAAATTCCATTATTTTACATCATGATATTACAATATATATATATATATATATATATATATATATATATATTTTTTTTTTTTTTTTAATCAAATAAATGCATCCTTGATGAGCAGAAGAAACTCGTTCTGATCCCCCATAACTTTTGAACGGTTATGTATGTGTGTGTATATATATATATATATATATATATATATATATATATATATATGTATAGGTTTGTAAAATACATTTTTGGCTATTTAAAATAACTATTTTCTATTTGAATATATAGTCAAATATAATGTATTCCCGTGATCAGCATCGTTACTTCAGTCTTCAGTGTAGCAACTTGATCCTTCCAAACACCGCCCACCGCGTGTGGGAGTGTTCTGATTGGTCGATTCAGTTCTGGCTTGTCTTGCGTCATCAGTGTAAACGCGGCTTGGGCGCATGCGCAGTTTGCGCACACGCTCCTCCGACGGAAGGCTTGATGATGGTGATGATGATGTTTATGATGGTGATAATGCTGCGCAGATTCAGAAACTTCCAGAATCAAGCCCTGACGCTTCGGTAAGAATCATCGTGATTGTATCAATAATAATAATAATCAATAATAGTGTCATTATGTACACAGACGTGTTTATTTCTGGTATATTTTTATTTAAAGAGGCACTGGAGGTATGATTTATGACAGATTTCAATATATTTAACACATTTGATTAAATTCATGATTTAAATTTTTAAAGATGGTCTCCATGTCAGATTGAATATTAAATAATTTTATGGTGTGATTGTCTGCCGTTTGAATGAACCGGCTATTTTTTTATTTGCATGTGGTTCATATTTTATTAATAATGGCTTGTGTAAATGTCACACCATGGCAAATGGGTTCTGACAATATTTTTGCATTTTATTTCGGAATATAAGTTTGAATTGAACTGATATATGATGTACACACAGGCTCGGTCTTACAGGTGTGAGTGGTTTTCTCTTTCTGTCTGTAGACATGAGCACTGAAACCTGACAGAAGGACAGCAGGAGAATGAGACTGCGGAGTGTAGATAAAGTAAGTAAAAAAAACATAAATATCTTTCAAACTAATTTTTATACATCATTTTTAAATGATGTACACTACTGGTCAAATGTTCGGATTAATTAGCTTTTAAATGCATTTGAAATAAGTCTCTTTAAAAAAACTTAATCACAGGAATAAATTATATTTTAAAATAGAAAACAATTATTTTAAATTAATAATAATATTAAAAAATAAATTAATTAATTAATTTTATAATTTCTATAATATATATATATATATATATTTTTTTTTTTTTTATTATTTTTTATTCCAAACTTGTATAATAGATTGATCTTCCACTGTATTTATATGCATTGTTTTTTCACCATTTACATTTTTAAAATACATTAAAATTAGCATTTACCTTAAAATGTACATTTGTTTATAATCAACATGAGATGCATTAATTATGCCATAAATCTTTAGAGAAAATTAAGTATTTCATGGACTGATAAATCACTGTTTGTATTTCAGAGGTTTGTTCATTCAGTGATGGAAAGGCATGTTGCTAATTGTGTGTGGTTCTCAGCAATCAATAATCAATATTAAATACTGCCGCTATTTTTGGAGTTTTGAGAACATTAAATTATTTTCTGAATTGACTCTCAGCTCCTCTGTGCTTCCTCAGCATTGGCAGCGCGGGCAGCGGATGGTGATTTATGGGACGGTCTTCCTCATCATGACCCTCCTCATCCTCTACAGCTCCAGCAGCTCGGCTGATCTTTACACCACCTTCGAAGTCAACCAGTTTCACTTCACCATCAAACACACCAACCTCAAGAAATGGGCCGGGAACGAGGGATACGTTCCTGTTTACGGGAACAAGGTGATGCCAACATTTTTACAAATAATATTTATAACCCATCCACTAAATAATAAAAAAAGGCAAAATATGTAAATTTTTTCATGGGCTAAATCTGGCCGAAATATATGCAGTATACACAATTTAAGAAAATTATTTCTTGTAAACCTTCAAAGCACACACACACACATATATATGTGCATATGTATGTACTGTATGTGTGTGTTGTATAATATAGATTTACTTTGAACATATTTTTTAAAAAGTCCAAAAACAAAGTGAAGAAATTAAGTAAACTTAAAAATATAGTTGACGTATTAATTAATTAATATTTTAATACTATTATCATAAAATATTTTAATAAAAAAATGTACAAATTATTATTATTTTAATATATAAATATATTTCAACATCTATATTAGCTATATATATATATAGCTGTATTTATAATACTTTTTTGTATTTTTTAAAATATATTTACAAATATTTCTGAAATCTATATTATTTGCTGCATGGAAAAATGCATTAGAATTCTTTATAAAATAAAAAGATGGATCATGTAAGTTTTTATAAATTATTATTTATTTGAATATATAAATATATTTAAAATCTATATTAACAATACATGTTTTGTAAATTTTTTGTATATTTTGAAAAATAGTAAAAAAAATACAGTATCCCTAGAATTCTTAATAAAAATAAATGATTGCTCATATAAAGTTTAACAAATCATTTAAATAATTAATTAACTACATATTTTTTCTTACATCAATATAAGCAATACATTTAGATTTTTTTTTGTATATTTTGCTTTATTTCCACAATGTATATGACTACATGTATGACTTGCTGTAAGGAATGAAATGCATGCTGCTGGATTGCTGTCTCAGAGCATGAAGCTGCACTGCCATCAGTGTGCGTTAGTGACCAGCTCCAGTCACATGTTGGGGACTCACGCCGGAGACGAGATCGACCGCACAGAGTGTGTCATCCGCATGAATGATGCGCCAACCTCTGGCTACGAATCAGACGTGGGGAACCGGACCAGCGTGCGCGTCGTGGCTCATTCCAGCGTGTTCCGGGTGGTTCGCAAACCCACAGACTTCCTGAATCGCTCAGAGAGCCCTGCCATCATATTCTGGGGTCCGTCGACAAGGATCGGCCGCGAGGCGAAGGGAACGCTGTACAGACTGATCCAGAGAGTCAGTATGACCTACAGTAACCTGTCCTTCTTCCTCATCTCACCTGGCAAAATGCAGAAGTTTGACTCGCTCTTTCAGAAAGAGACCGGCCGAGACAGGTAAACACGTTAGTTTTAACATCTTTATTTATTCTCATTTGCTTCATGTTTTACATTCACATTTAGCAGATACTTATATTATTTTATTGTTTTAATGTTGCAAAAACGGTTGAAAGCCAGGTGAAATATATCAAAGATATCAGTAGAATATTTTTCTGTATCATTCAATATCATAGTTTTCAGTTTAATATTCAGATGCATTCCACATTGTGAGATCTCAAAGATTAATGCACATGTAATTTGTTTATTTACAGGGAAGCTACCTTTTAATTTAGGGTGCCATGAAATTGCATGTATTTTTTCCCATATTTTTTTTATATAATTCAAAGTTATCATCAACAATAGTGTCTAATGAAATTAATTTATAAAACTTGAACAGTTGAATTGATCTTTTCAAATGTGATCAAAGGATAATAACAATTAATTTAAAAGATTAACTAAGAGTTTTAGTTTAGTACCATTGATATACTATCATGGTTTTTGTTAATATTTTAAATTAGATAAAAAAAATTTAAGTCTTAGTAATTTTCTGCTGTCAGTTCTATTATTTTTAAACAGCTTTATAATTTTTATTGTTTTCATTTTTAGTTTGTTTATTATTGTTGTAGTAACAATAATAAATGTTACCCTGTAAGAAATAAATTTAAATATTTGATGTAATATATATATATTTATAGTGTATACTGCATGTATATTATATATTGATTCATCACTCAGCCCTAATTTGTTCTTTTTCGTATTGTAATATAATTATATATATATATATATATATATATATATATATATATATATATATATATATATATATATATATATATATATGAAGAAATAAAGTAAACATAAATATATAATTGAATATAATTATTCATATTAATAAATTAATAATTACAATATTTAATATAAAATAAAAATTATTAAAATATTATAATATAGTTGTAATTCTAATAAAAATATTATTTCAACATCTATATACAAATTGATGTTGAAATGAGTTTGTCCTTTATTGTATTGTTTGAACAGTTGCTATATTTTTCAGTGTTTGTTCATGTTTCACAGAAAAAGGTCTCAGTCCTGGTTAAGCACCGGCTGGTTTACCATGGTGATTGCTATTGAGATGTGTGACAACATAAAGGTTTATGGGATGGTGCCACCAAACCATTGTGGGTAAGATGTAATAGTATTACCTGGAAAAGTGCAGTTTGACTCTAATTTTGATTGGGCAACAGTAAGTTTCATCATTGAATCAATATAATCCCTGAAATGTAGTTTCCTGAATTGTGTTTCCTGTAGGAAGCGTCCTCAGCCCAAACGGTTGCCCTATCACTATTACAAGCCCAGAGGTCCAGACGAGTGTGTGACGTACCTCCAGAACGAGAGGGGGCGCCGTGGAGCACACCACCGCTTCATCACTGAGAAACAGGTGTTTGCACGCTGGGCCAAGCAGTACAACATCAGCTACAGACACCCGGCCTGGTGAGAAACTGTCCTGCTGAGCCGGAGCCAACATGGCGGCTGTCTTTAACAATGTTTGAGGCCAAGACCAAGCCAATCTTAGTTTAATGAACAGATGGTGGAACGCTTATCGTCTGAAGCATGCCGTAAAGTTTTCTCTTACAGTGTTTTTCACGTCTTGTCAACACATCTGAGCGTTACTCGTGTGAAACTACTAGAAACAGAATCGAACTACTTTACAAGATTAAGAGTATGTTTTATCATGTAAATAAGAACTATGAAAAAAAGAATTATTTTTACAAGTTTATATGGTTTTAAAATGCCCTATAAAAGACAATATTACAATTAACTATTTAAAAAAACACACCTTTTTTTTAATGGCCAGGTGAATGGTCATCATTTTCAGATAAACTGCACATTTTGTTCTGCTTTATGGAGAGCTATTTATGCCTTTATACCATTATCAGGAAGTCATATGAAATCTGACTAAATGTCAGTCAGTTCTAGAACATCCAAGAACTCCATATAATTGGTTCTAGAGCTTCGCTGAAAAATCCACTACAAGAACATGCCCGGGTCATTTTTCCTTACAAAATTAAAGAAAACCAGGCTTATATAGGACAATTAATATATTAATATGTTGACAAAAACACTCAACAAATTAATTAAAACTTCAACTAATAATATAATAATAATATAATTAGAATGAAAAGGGAACATTTAAAAATAAAAGCTAATTTAAATATTAACTAATAAAATATTGGAATAAATCTTAAAGATAAAATAATTAAAAATGACTAAAACTGGAAAACCTAATAAATACAATTTGACAAACACAAATAATTTTTTTTAATACAAACTAAAAACAATATCGTGCTGGACCTAAAACAGGCTTCATTTAAAATATTTGTCTTTCTCTTCATTTGTTTGTGGGGTGAAGTATGACCCGAACATATCATATAACCTAAGAAGTAAACAAAATGCATTATATTCAGAATCAATCACAAACAGACTGTGTCGCTGTGTGTCAGTGGTGTCTTGAGGCCCTTCAGTTTATCATGACCTTTTTACCATGTATTAGCAGTATTTCATAAGACTGCTGTAAATGCTGTGCACTCACTGAAGGACTGTGCTTTCATTGGACAACTCAAGTTGTTGCTGGTAACAGTTAGTGCTCGTCTGGGTAACTTCTGTGCTGCTTTGAATGTCTTGCCTTCACTCAAAACCCAGAAATAACAGCTGCTCAATAACACAACCACTCCGAATGATTTGCATTAAAGGAACAGTAAAAAAATGAACATTTGCTGATAATGTGCTCACCTTCAGGTCGTCCAAGATGAGTTTGTTTCTTCATCAGATTTAGAGAAATGTAGCATTGCATCACTGTCTCACCAGTGGATGGTCTGCAGTGAATGGGTGCCGTCAGAATGAGAGTCCAAACAGCTGACAAAAACATTTTTATTTTTGGATGAACTACTCCTCTAAGTACTTCTCTAATCGTCAAAAATCAACAAGCATGAGATGAACATATTGAATGAAACATTTCGTTGTAAACATTCCAAATATTTAATGTTCAAGTCCTGCTCAATTATCACCCATAATGTTAAAACCTTCAGAATAGTTTTTTTTTCTTCATCCATTCATTTGGTTATTTATAATTAACCATCTGCCCGAGCGCAAGAGCAGAGGGATTGTGGGTAATAACCATCTGGGGCATTTGTATTAAGATGCTTTCATTCTGGAAGGGTTGCAGACCAAAATCAGAATGTATTATTATGAGAATGATGATTATAACTTGACTGTATGATCTGATTGTTTTGCTCGTTTCTCATTATGAATGTTCTGTACATGCCTGTCTTAGAAAATAAACGTATACATTTGAAAACAGACTTGTTTCATGATTTTGGAGTGTTATTATTATAGTAAAATATAGATGTACATTATGTAAAGTGTACATCATAGTAGTACTTGTTGCCAGGGGCAGATCTAGAAAAATATTGATGGGGTGGCGAGAAGGGGGCAGGATTTTTTGAGGGGTGGCAACTAATGGCATTCATATATTTACTGAATTTAGTCACAGTTATCACAGTTTGATGATAAATATATGTGCATACTACAAAAGGACACAGGCTGCCATTTACAAAATTAATCTCATGCAATCAATGTCTTGCATTTGAAACAGTTCATATAAGGAATAAGTGACCATACCCCATCAGCACCACCACACTCACTAATGCATACAGTATGCATCAACATGTAATTAAGAGCATTATAAAAGGTTCAGTGTTATCGATATGTTAATTTATTATAAGAAACACAAGACTTTAACAGCCAATGACATTTCCAGCTGGGGAGACTCAACTGATTTTCTACTGTTTAGTGTTAATCATCATCTAACTCAACCAGTCAAGAGCTACATTTAGCCTTAGATGTAATATGAATATGGTCCTGAAGCATAGGTTTTATTAGCTGACAATAATAATACATAAATAAACATTATAGGCACAAATACAAATGTACTTTTAGAAATTGTTTTTGAAAAATATGGTGTTATTGTTTTGGCAAGTTTATATTAAAACTCTATCTATGAAAACTTGTGTGATATTCCTTTAAAATAATGTTTTAGAATATCTTTTTTAAAGTAGGCTATATTTTACTGTGCAATTACTTACATAATTTCTTCGAGTTAGACCAAACTTTTATTTTGGTGGGTTGTAACCAGAGTTTCTGTGTTTTTTAATTAACTATTATTATTAGCTAATAGGCCTACTTGAAGTATAGCATACTCTACTGTGCAATAGTACTATATTTCTGTTTGAAGTTATACCAGAATTTTATTTTGACAGGTTGTGGTAAAGACATTGCCGTTTCTGTCAGTCTGTGTATACAATATTAATGAATGACGATAGTTTTATCAAATGAAATGGTGAAATCCTCTCATAGCGCGCTGACGTGCATGTGTAGCCTACATCATGTGTCAATATAGTGAAGAGCTGAAAACACCACGCGTGCTTCAGTGTGTGTGTGTGTGTGTGTGTGTGTGTGTAATAGAGCACGCATTCCCAGAGATGTGTATAACAACACCTTCAGGGCCACTGCTGCCCAAATGGGTGCCCTAAGCCCTAACCCCTTCCTCAAATATGATGATGGAATAAAAACACCTACTATAGGGTGAAAAAAGAACTTTAATCAAATAAAAAACTAAATGAATAAATTGTATTATTTACAAATCACAATTGTAGCTCTCAACATTTACCTGTGGCTATAACTTTATTATGACTCTAATTTATTTTATAGTCTCAAGCAGTCAGAAATCATGCAAAAGGAAACTAAGCAGTTTTACTATGGTAAAACTATGGTTTATTTTTGTAAGGGTTGTGATATGCACGTTTTTTGTTGAAGAAATTATAAAGGCTGTGTCATCTATAGCAAAAAGGTGTCCAAAAATGAAAAAATAAAGGGAATATTTTAATTAAATGTTTGGTCAGTAGCCTAAACAAAGGATTTGAGTGTCCTGTAAGTGTAACAGCATTAATCACATGGCATTTGTAATAACATGTACATAATGTTTCTTTTGTATTTATGTATTGTAACAGTGTTATTATTAACCATTCATTATTGCCTCATTTTTTTATATAATGCATTTTAAGTCATTTTAAAGGCTATTGATAGCTTAGTTTTTAAAGCAACAACAACAAACATATTACAGTATATTAATACTTTGTAAATTATTATTTGAAGTAACAAAACCATGGTTAATTTGCAGTTACCATGGCTACAAAAAAAATGATTTGTGGTGTTATTTTTAAAACCATGGGTAATTTTCGTAAGGGAACCTGAAAAAAAAAAAACTTTAATGTGCCTGAAAGTGATAAACGGGCCTCATTTTTACCTAAATGATTTATACTTTATTTTAATATATGTTAAAAATGTATAAGGTGTGCATTGTAGCTGACACCTAAATTACAACATTATAATTGTTTTATGACTGCAAGTCTTTCTCCTCAAATGCTCTCGAGCTTTAAATTTGCGTTTGAGCCCATGTGAAAGAGTAGCATAATTTACATATGATTTACAGATTATTTTAATAAATATCAAACATTTCATTCAATTGTGCATTATAGCTGACACCTACATGAACAATTACATTTGTTTTTATGACTATAAGTAATTCTCCTCAAATGCTACTGACGTTAGAAAAGTGTATAACAAATAACTTTAAAGATGGTCCTTAAATTTGAGACTCATCCAACGTCCAACATCAAGCCAACTTTATGTGTTTTTTTTTTTTTTTACTTTTAGTTTTCTTTTCTCCTCGCTGGATTGGATTCATCCATCAATTATGAACATTCAGTCGCAAACATGAGGCGCTAGCGGTCGCGAGCGTGGATGGGAGAATGGAGGAAGTTTTTTTTGTTTTTTGGAGCAACTGGGATGGTGCCCCCTCTGGGAGTTGGTGCCCTAGGCAGATTGAGTCAGTTCGGGAGTTCGGAGCGGGATCGCGAATCATTTGAGTCAGTTCGGGAGTTCGGAGCAGGTTCGCGAATCATTTGAGTCAGTTTGGGGATCGCAAATCATTTGAATCAGTTCGGGAGTTCGGAGCAGTTTCGCGAATCATTTGAGTCAGTTATGGGGATCGCAAATCATTTGAATCAGTTCGGGAGTTCGGAGCGGCTTCGCGGATCATTTGAATCAATTTGAGAGTTCGTAATGGGTTCGCGAATCATTTGAGTCAGTTATGGGGATCGCAAATCATTTGAGTCAGTTCGGGAGTTCGGAGCAGGTTCGCGAATCATTTGAGTCAGTTTGGGGATCGCAAATCATTTGAATCAGTTCGGGAGTTCGGAGCGGCTTCGCGGATCATTTGAATCAATTCGAGAGTTCGGAGCGGGTTCGCGAATCATTTGAGTCAGTTCGGGAGTTCAAAGCGGGTTCGCGAATCATTTGAGTCAGTTCGGGAGTTCAAAGCGGGTTCGCGAATCATTAGAGTCAGTTTGGGCATAGACGAGTTTGGGGATCGCAAATCATTTGAATCAGTTCGGGAGTTCGGAGCGGGATCGCGAATCATTTGAGTCAGGTCGGGAGTTCGGAGCGGGTTCGCGAATCATTTGAGTCAGTTTGGGGATCGCAAATCATTTGAATCAGTTCGGGAGTTCGTACCGGGTTCGCGAATCACGAAAGAAAATTATTTTTATTAAGGACAAATAAGGGATGTATAGTACTAAATATAGTAAGTGTTATTTTAGTATAGTTTTTATTAATGGTTTTATTATTCTTTCATTTTCCATTTTAATTTTAGCTAAAGCTTTAGTAATTTTAATGGGTGTGAATACTATTTTTATAAGTATATTATGTATTTGTATTAATCTTTATTTAACTTTTAGTTATTTTGTATATCATTATTATTTAATATCATATATGTATTGCATTAAGTTATAAAATAAGCATTGTACTAATACATATTATTAGGAGATACAGAGTGACATTTGATATTTATATGCGTTTTAAATAAGTTATACTATAATTCTTTCTCTAATTTACATAACAGTTGTAGAACATTTTAACTTTGTTCTTTCCATAGTTTATTCTCTTTTCGCCCTACAAATAGAAATATAAACATGGATATTAAACTGGCATAAACATAGATTTTAACCGTTTTAGACCATAAATGTGACACAAAACAGCCTGGTAATGAAGTTAATTTTCATAATTACAAATCTATAACGATAACATATTTATTTGAGAGTTTATTTTTCTATGTGTGTTACACCTAAAACGGTCCTCGAGAGAACAATTGTGACGGACGCATTTGACAGACGCGCTTCCTCTACAGAACAGGCTCCGAGTGAAGAACATCACGAGCTCGAGCCTCAAATAAAAGCATCAAAATATCAGATCTGAAGAACCAACAGCGGATTAAACGACGCGTGACAGCTCTATAAACGGCTCAACACCACAGAATACAGCATGGTAAGAAGAAGCTGCTGCCAGAGTCGTGGGAAAGAAAGAAAGACTTTGACTGACATGTGCCTCAGTGTCTGTTTAGTAACGTGTCAAATATTTTTAATGTATATATTTTATATGCAACTACATACTGCACACACTACAGGAAAATATATGGTGTTTGTTATTAATTTTTTTTTTTTTTTTTTTACACTTTGCCTTTCCATAAATTAAAAAGTTTTATTTTATTTTTTATTTTATTTTTATGTTTATTTATTAAATGAAAATGAGAAAGGGTTGCCTTTACAGCTGAAATAAAATGTTTTTATATATTTAATGCCAGTTAACAATGGTTTTATTTCAAATAACATTTCTTTTTAGTAAACTATAGCAGCTAATACTTTATTTATTACTGGTATATACTATACCTTACCTTAGTTAAATAATGCAAATATTATTAAAACTGAGTCAAATTAATTATAAAAGAGTCATAACTGTAAAGGCATCTCTTATAATATATTTGTTCATCTTCTGATTTTGTTATTACAAACCAAGTGAGCCATATTCGCATGCTATCTTTATACTTTTATATATGGCTATTAGTTTTCACTTTGATTTGTGATGCATACAGTCATATTTCCCATGACATACGTTCAGTTATGATTCAATTTGGGAAAACAATGAATTATCAATAATACAATTAAGTGTAATTTTAGAATTATCACTAAATATTGAGATGAAGTTGAACTTGGAGTTTACAAACGACTCTGTGTGTGTGTGTGTGTGTATACAGCCGCAGAACGAGCACATTGAGTTACACCGCAAGCGGCATGGCTACCGTCTGGACCACCACGAGAGGAAGAGGAAGAAGGAGAGCCGAGAAGTGCACGAAAGATCACACAAAGCCAAAAAGATGATCGGCCTCAAAGCCAAACTCTACCACAAACAGAGACACGCCGAGAAGATCCAGATGAAGAAGACGTGAGTTTTACTTGCAATCCGCTTCCCTTTGGTCAGAATCTAGGCAGAAATTATCTCTATGCACTGTTGCATAATTATTATTTGTGTTCAGCATTAAGATGCACGAGCAGAGGAAGAGCAAACAGAAGGACGATGACAAGACCCCAGAAGGGGCGGTGCCAGCTTACCTGCTGGACAGAGAGGGCCAATCACGCGCCAAGGTTCTCTCCAACATGATCAAACAGAAGAGGAAAGAGAAAGCTGTAAGTATCCCATCAGACCACAGCTTTCTGCTCTTACAGGAAAACTATTCAATCTTGCTTGAATCAGTATATTATTCTGATTTCTGAAGATCATGTGACAATGAAGACTGGAGTAATGATGCTGAAAATACAGCTATGATCACAGGAATAAATGACATTTTACAATATATTAAAATATGAAATTGTTATTTTAGATTGTAATAATATTTTATAATATTACAGTATCTTTAATCAAATAAATGCAGCTTTGGACAGCACAAGACACTTCTTTCATTAACATTAACAAATCTTTATTATCAGTAGAGTAAATGCTGGATCTATTGTAACCGAGAAAGAAAAAACAAACACATTTGGAGCGAAAATTAATTTTTGTTTTGGTGTTTAAATATAAAATCTGACAAGTCCCGTCTTTCCATTTTGTCTTTTCCTCATTAATTATAACGTCTCGTTTAATAGTGTGACACATTACAGAAGTCAGTCTGTTTGCATTCACCAATCGCCTTTTGATTTTTGTGCCTCTCTTTAGGGAAAGTGGGAGGTTCCTCTCCCGAAGGTTCGAGCCCAGGGCGAAACCGAGGTTCTGAAGGTCATCCGCACAGGAAAGAGACAGAAAAAGGCCTGGAAGAGGATGGTGACCAAAGTCTGTTTCGTAGGAGACGGATTCACACGCAAACCGCCCAAATATGAGCGCTTCATCAGACCTATGGTAAAATATCACACATGCACCCTCAAGATCAAAATAATACCTTGAGTGAGCTGTCACTTCATTTCATTTATATTATTGTACTTAAAAAAATTAAAATAATAATAATGCTTATTTTAAGGAAGAAATTTTTTTTATTTTCTTTTAATTTATTTTTTATTTGTTTAAATGTATCTTTTTCAGTGTGGTTCTGGTATACATTTGTCAAGTCACTATAAAATAAATAAATAAATAAAAATAAATAGTGAATATAGAATGCATTATCCAGCATTATTTCACACTACAAATATGTAAATATTTGTTTAAAATTCACCATAAGATCCCATTAGTTAACTTTAGTTAATGGATGAAAATTAACTAACAGTGAGCAATACATTTGTTACAGTATTTATTAATCTTCATTAATAAAAATACAGTTGTTGGCCCATCAAATAATAAAAACAGATACAACTTTTAATAATGCATTAGTAATCGTTGAAATTAATTGTAAAATAAATACATATTTTAACAAAATATAAAGATACATTGTATTTCTTTTTAAAAAATATAACATTTTTAACAAAATATATACATTTATTTTAAAGTAGTTACTATATTTTAGTGTAAATATAAAAAGAGCTGTGATTTGAATGTAGGGATATGCCAGTATCAAATTTTCATGTTGCGATTAATTGTTCATGCTTTTATCACGGTATACGTTATTATCAGGATATTTAAATTTAGTTTTAGTTAGTGGCCATAAAACAGTATAACATGTTTAATAACTTTTTTCCTTATAACAAAAATAAATATGCAATAAAGCAATACAGAATTTTTCATTGGCAGTTTATGTTAACTAATGAAGCCGTAATGTAAAGTGTGAACGAACAATAAAGTATCAAAACACTTTCAAACAATATGTAGGGTATGTTGTAGTCCAGATTAAAACGTAAAAAAAAAAAAATTTCAAACTTTTTCTCAGCCTATTAAGTCTAAATATTTAATAATTTGGCGCTGTGATGAACAACACAGCAAATCCTAATGGCTATTTAAATATGTTTTAGAAAGTAGAGCAGCTGCTTTATTTATGGGGTTTCCAGAGTAATGGCTGCATTCTCTGCAGTTTAGCGCCATCTGCTGTCAGAGAGTGAAGGTGCTTTCAGTCTCTCACGTGTTCTTTCAAGCAGCATACAGTGCTGTCGTGCAGTTTTACCAGTTGATGGGAATAGTATTCTTAAAATGCATTCCAAATTCTGAATAATTTATAATATATAATTATTCACGGTATTTAGAAGTGCCCACGATAACAACATAGTGCATATTCATTACCGAGATGTATCGCATAACCGAATACCGGCACATGTTTTTATGTCTACAGGGTCTGAGGTTTAAGAAGGCACACGTCACTCATCCTGAGCTGAAGGCCACCTTCTGTTTGCCCATCCTGGGTGTGAAGAAGAACCCGTCCTCCTCCCTCTACACCACTCTAGGGGTCATCACCAAGGGAACGGTCATCGAGGTCAACGTCAGTGAGCTTGGATTGGTCACGCAGGGCGGGAAGGTCATCTGGGGTGAGTTTCTGATTGGTTCTTCACTTTTGTCCGTGCTCAAACATGTTTTGCAGAATGAAAGACTGAGATATAATCTTGTGTTTCAGGTAAATACGCCCAGGTGACGAATAACCCCGAAAACGATGGTTGCATTAACGCCGTTTTGCTCGTATAATGGAAACCTGAAACGTTGGATATGGAACTGTGCCTCCGAGTGCAATACTGTTAATCACATCAGAAATCATCTGGGAACTCATTAGAAAAGATGATTTGAAGACAGTTGATGGAGTTGCGTCATCACTTCTGGATCAGAAATAAAGTGCTGTTTTTTTCTTCTTCTAAAAGATGTTGTCAAAAATGGTTTCTCTTTGCATATTGTACTGCGATACATTGATGGTGTCACAGCAGTATTTACATGGTATCCTGAGACACTTCACACCCGCCATTTAATCATTCAGATGCCATAAAAAGTAATCATTCACAGACGAAGTTACATTGTGTACTATTAAACCTTTATGTGATAAATTATGGCACTAAAAGAAAAGTCTATAAATCCAACAAATTCTGAATTTATTATTGAAATGGTTAAGATGTTAAAATTAGGCATATTCAATTATTGGCCGAGTTCATAAGCTGATTTATTCTTAATAAACCTAGAAATATTGGGACGTTTTAAAATTATGATTTTCAATTATTATATTTTTTTTTTTGCAAATAATATGCATTTTTAGCTTTGCGCTGCTCAAAAATATTTAATTGCCTAGTATTTCGTACCAAAAATCCTGTTTTGCCATGGGATAAACTCGCAATTGTCTTTGTGAGAATTGTGAGATATAAAAACAAAATTGCTAAATATATATATATATATATTGTGAGATATAAAAACAAAAAAAGATATAAACTTGCAAGTGCAAGAAAAAAATAATTTTAAGATATTTTTTTTTATTATTCTAGATATTTTTATACTCCGTTAATTTCTAGAATATGTAAATGAATGTGAGTACAATAATAAAATTCTCAAGACAAATCAAGTCTGTTTAGATTATAAAGCTTTATCAAAATCATCATCCTTCAAGTATTTTATCTTGGCGCATCTCAAAATCATAGTTTCATGAATGTCTCAAATCTGAAAACATGTTTGAACAAGATCATTAGATAATGCAAAATAATGAATAAATGTTCATCGGCTGTATTCTGAACTCTTTTTGACTTACTCAACAAAAGCTTCGATCAGAACCGGAAGCACATATCGACAACATCCTGACAGTGATGCATTGGAAAAACTTTCATTGGTCAAAATTAGATTCAAGTTCTTCATTCGCAATTAACCCTGACATTTAAAAAAAAAAAAAAAAGGTAGAAATGTATCTGATATTTCAAGATAAAGGCAAATTAGCTTTTCCCATCACTATCATTAATACAGATCTTTATAAAATCGCCAACAGACATTTTTTTTAGGAGCTCCACAATGTGCAAAGTCATTTAATAACCCCATCAACAGAAACGCCCTTGAGAACAAGGACTCCAGCAGCTGATCAGACATGAATAAAACAGTCTCCATTATTGTTTAAAACAACTGTGATTGAGTAAAAAACCTCCTAGCATGTCATTCAGTCTCAGGAGCAAATCTGCAATTCCTTCGATTGCAGTTCTGTGGAATAAAGCACACAGTAGATCACAGGTTTGCTGTCTTTGAGTCTTTGTTTTTTGCGCTCTCGGATCAAATATAGAAGTCCAGTCTGCTGGGAATAACCTTGCAGCCCTGCATGGAGAACACACGCTCCTCTTTAGGGAAGTAGTTCAGGTCGCGGGCCATGGTTTCAACCACTTCTTTATCTGGGACGTGACCCTTGGTGACCATCTCAGCCAAGCCGCACTGAATGATGTGCTTGTACTCCAGAGGAAGGAACGGCACGAAGAAATCCACCAGGTTCTTATCGATTAAACTAGTGTGCCAGAAACCACCTGAGGAAAGAGATCTTCATTACAATGGAAACCGTAAGCAAACTACGGTCAGACTGGAGGAACAAAATGACTTTAAATGCACTGATCCACAGCTCCATATAATAGCAAAGAGAAACCAGACGTACTGTTTTTGTTGTTGAAGACTGACAGTGAAAGTGCCGTCTCTAGATCCTTCAGCTGGATCTCCTCTCGTTCTCTAGCATCCCTCCAGAAATCCAGAGCCACCTGGACGATGTTCTCACCCCCGGCATTGCTGAAAAACAAAAGCAGGTAAGCTACAGAAGATGTTCAGATGTGTATATATATATATATGCCATATTCGGTTTTCAATTATTGCATTGACTTCCCTATATCTCTGGGATTGAATTATATAGAGCCTTAAAATGTACGATTTCTTAGAAAGCAGAATCTAAAAGGATATTGAGATATTTTTGATAATCCTTCCTTTACAGGAATGCAAACGTCAGAAAAATACAATTTTGGCTATCATGCAATTGTTTTGACAGGGAAACAAGACATTATTTGTTCTTCAGTCATTCCTCTTTGAAAGAATGAAGTATCGTCTGAATGCAAAGTGACCCACATTTGGTTTTCGCTCAGTGTACAATTTCACAATTTGCTCTTGGAGCCACATTGAAGTCACAATATCTCTGTAAATGAACGATACAGGTACTTAAAAATGTAAATACTGATAGAAAAGTTTATTAAGAATCCAAATCTAAAAGGATATTACGAGATCTTTAATACTTCTTGAGTTACAAGCACACAAACTTAGGCAAAACTGCTAATTTTATATTTCTGAACGGTCACCACCGGCATTTCATGCAACAAAGACTGCTAAAGTCAACAGATTTTACTGATCTCGGTGTAAAAATGGCATCTTTCTAAAGTTATTTTTATTTATTATTTTAATTTTGCTCAGAATCTCAGGTGAAAATATACATTTTGATCCAATATGAACTACTTGGTGAATGAAATTTAAGAATTTGGCTGTCAACACTATGTATGTTTGTCTTTCCTCAGAAAACATGAACAAAATCAAAACATTTCATATCACTTTCTGAAACTTGGTTGATTGCAGCAATCAAGCACAATTAACACTGATGACTAGTGACCATTTGCGTTAACTACAGATTTGGAGACGTACAATGACACGGACCTGAGGAAGATGAAGATGGCCTGTCTGTACGACACTCCGTTCAGGTTGTCATAGAAGTCCAGGTAAGGTTTAATACTGTCGATCAGCCCGGGATGCATTTTATCCATTTCATCGAAGATGAACATTGAACGCGGGCAGATGGAAACATTCCCTCGTATCCACTCCTGTAACTGGGTCTAAACACACACAAAACAAGCTTTTTGTACAAATATGACTATAAAACAATCGATTCAATCACCACACTGGATGCTTTGTGTTGGTTCGGGTGAAATATATGATGTCATTTCTGTGTATAAACTCATTACCTTGTACGAGTCGATGTGAGCCTCATGGGGAAAGTGTGCCGTCGCTGTAAACAGATGAACGAAGTTGCTCGTCATGCCTTTCTCGTAAATATTTTCTGCTATGAGTTGGCTCACGAAGTTCTTCCCGGTCCCCGTCCAGCCGTGGAGGGACAGAACCAGCGGTTTCTTTGGGGTTTTGTTGTTCATGAAGCCCGTGACGGCTTTGATGATGACCTCAGCAGCGACATGCTGCCCGTACAGCTTCGTGTTGAGGTCATTCTTCAGTCCTGTGGACCAGAGGACAGATTTACAGCAATCATGTGATTTATACATAACATCTGCACTTTAATTAATTAATTATGCACTGGACAACTAATTATGTTTACTTGTTTACAACAGGTTTGTTATAGTTAAACTAGTTATTTGAAATATTGTGTAGTAATGTAATAATAATAATAATGACGCATTCTGCATAAAATGCAGAATCAATATTCAGTACAGTTTAATAAAAATGTTATGAAAATTTAAATGTAAATAAAGCCCTTTTATCAATACAATAAAATAAGAACTAAATTACTTAATAAAATAACAACATTGAATTAAATAATAAATAATAATAAAGGCCTTATTTCTAATTTACATGTACTTTAACTTGATAACTAAAATAAAAAAACTAAAATGAAATGAATAAAAACTATATAGGTGTATTTAAAAGGAAAAAATAAACTAAGACCAACGACAAAATTACAAAAACTTTAACAAAAAAAATAAAATGAAAACTTATTCAAAACATAAATAAAAACTATAATATCATATCAATTATGCACAAATAACGCTGGTTCACCGAGGAAAAATAAATATCACACATATAGCTGTGTTTTTAGATGCATGTTGATTCAATTCACATTTACTCACATTGAACAAATCATTGAGATAACAAGACAAGCTTATTTGTTTACAATTAGAATTTGAAAATAAACTAATACCTTAGGCTGCAATGTTTTTACAAATATTATTTAAAAAATAAATAATAATAAAAAAATAATAATAAATATATATATATAATTTGCATTAAAAAAGCCATCCCAAAAAATATTACAAATATTATTTGAAAAATAAATAATAAAAAAATAATAAATATATATATATATATAATTTGCATTAAAAAAGCCATCCCAAAAAATAATAAACAGAATTATAACGAACGAAAGAAACAAATAAGAGATGTGCATTGTGCGCGCTTTTGCCTGAGATAATTCACACAAAAAAAAAAAATCAAAAGTTGACCTGTCGCATTAAAGTTGAGCCAGCTCTCATTACAGGTTTCGTATAAATAGTGATAGAGCTTCCTGCCCAGCGCTGCGACTCCGGTCCCCAGCAGCAGCGAGCTGCACACGGGCTCTATGGCCTCCACCAGCCGCCCTGAGATCAGGACGCAGAGCAGCACGGTGGTCCATGCACGAGGCGGCCGATATTTCATTTTACTAAAACGAGCATCTATATTTTTCATTGGAAAAAGAAAGGAAAATCAACGACAACACGGGGATCCATCTAACAGCACCAACCTTTCCTACTTGGGAAAAGTGACGTTGTTTGCGCACGACGCATGCGCGCAGCGTTCTGTTCAACGGCGCACGTTTTTTTTTATTTTGCAATTTGGTCACTACTAGGTCAAAACTGTGAATATTAAGTACTTGCCTATGCGTTTACAAAACACGTTTACATATTATGAGATGAGATATGATATTTGGCTGAATTATTTTATCATAATATAAATTATTAATGCAATTATTAAGATACTTGCGAACAAATACAAGACAATAAGCAGCATCACAAACCTGAAAGCACACTCACATCACGGAGATTTCTATTTAACATCTGTATTTTTTTCTGTGTTTGTTCATCTGCAAAATGTCCATAGGACGTTTCCTATCAGATGTCACAAAGACATTTAAAAGTTTTCTTTAAGATGTTTATGATGTAAAACTGACATCTTAAAGACATCTATCAGCTGTTTGTACACAGCTGATGCTTAACAGATTAAGTGATCTTTAACAGACATCTTGCAGACGTACTACCTGTGCTATTTAGTGCAATAATACATGCGTATATGTGCATAGCATCAATGCAATAAATATGAGGTCCAATGCATTTACGTTTACAACAACGTCATTTAGCAGACGTTTTTTATTCTGATCGATTTACAAATGAGGACAACAGAAGCATAATATATATATATATATATATATATATATATATATATAGATAGATAGATAGATAGATAGATAGATAGATAGATTATAGATAGATAGATAGAGATATATATAGATAGATAAATAGAAATAGAAAGCTATTGTTTTTTAAATAAAATAAGTTTAACATATAAAGTAAAATCAAAATAGAATAGAAAGTCAGAGGGTCAGATGAAGATGCATCATATGTAGCTATTATCATATACGTGTCAGGTGCATTATACACACCATCAGTTAAGTAAATACGCTATCAATACAAGTGGCTGTTTAAAATTAATAAATTATGCATGTCTTGTCTGCCTATTTGTATGTCATTTAAAATACAGGCATCAACATGGAATAATTTATTCATTTTAATAAAGATAAATGTGTGGGATATAATTCTTCCTGATGGAATATGTGGATACGATAAACACATTCGTACTTGCGTTCAGAAACCACAAATAAAGCTCTTGCGAACCTGTTTGGTTGTATGAGATCCACTCCGGTCTGCAGCACTCCTGGAAGTAGTAGAACACGTTCTGATAGCGGGCCAGGAATCCGGTGAGAGCCGCTGCCATCCCGACCGCGATGCTGGTACTGATCGGCTCTATCGCCGCCGTGACCGAGACACTGCACAGAACACAGCCAGCGAACAGCAGACATGTCAGCCGCATTCTGCACTCTGACACCGAGCACGGAACCCGATTCGAATCCGGTGAATTACTAAATAATGAACCGCAACTTCCGTAAACCGAATCAAAAGCGTCCGATCGGAATCAAACACGAGCTGCGACGAGTTCCGCGCCAGTGACGTCACGCGGATCTATAGAGTTGAAAGGTTATTGTGATTTAATTGTATTGCTATAATTGTTCTAGTTAATTCTCTCTCTCATCAATTGAACTTGTGACCGCTTTATTTTAATTTTTATTAGTTTGCTTAATGTAAGATCTTGAGTTTTTATTAATTGAGTATTATAGCGTTAAATATTTGAGGATTGAGAGATCTCACTAAAGAAAAGCCTTATTGAGAACAAATGTTGACCTGATACTGTAACAAAAAAGTCATCCATTTGGAAATCGCAGTGGGGTGATAATACTTACTTTAGCTTAATTTAGCCATGTGTGTGTGTGTGTTTTTTTTTTTTAGATAAAACAATAATAGCTAATAATAAAAAAATAAATATTTATAACTGAATATACCTGGAGTAATAATATGCGAACCTGAGTTCTCCATCGATTCTGCATATGTGGTTCGATTCTGCAAAATAACATGCGTTTATTTTTTTCAACATTTAAAACCAACTTCAAAGCACAGAACCTATTTTGGACAAGATCAAATACAGATTGTAAGGAAGCTAGATTGTTGCTTAGAAGAAGCTGAACAGTACATGATAGCATTATCTGCATAAAAATGTAACCTTGCATTATCAGTATTAAAATCATGGCAATATCACATAGTCCTCCTATCTATATGTTGTGGTCTATGGTATCGAAGGCCTTTGATAGGTCAATAAAAAGACATGCACAGTGTTGTTTATTATCTAAGGACTCCACTCTACAATATCATTTAAAACAGCTGAAGTACTATGTCCGTTATGGTAACCAGATTGATTAATAGACATTTATTACATTTATGCATTTAGCCAACACTTTTATCCAAAGGGACTTACTGTGCATTCTATATATTTTTTTACCAGTATGTGTGCTCCCTGGGAATCGAATCCATGACCTTTTGCACCGCTAACGCTATAGCACTGAGTCACAGGAAGTAGACAAGATGTAATCAGAGTTTAAATGTTTTGGCCTTGACATGAATTTTATGTTTTGCAATGTTTCCTGCTTCAGTATATGTAGATTATTTTTCTACATGTTTCTTTACCACATTGTATACTGCAAAACAATGATAAGCATATCTTTAGTTTTAAAGGCTTTTATTTGCAAAAAATAAAGAAGAAGAAGAAGAAGAAGAAAAAAGATATATATAAATGATGCAAGACAATATTTAATGTTGACCTTTGTTTTTCATTACCTCTGCAATTCGCTCTGGCATGCTGGTTACTAGATTCTAGGCCAAAATCTGACTTATTTGACTCTTGCCTTGTTAGTTCTAGGAGTTGATCAAACTTTGTCCACTCGCATTTTAAAGACTGACCACAGGTTCTCTATGGGATTGAGATCTGGGGAGTTGCCTGGCCACAGATCCAAAATCTTCAAGCCACTTCTTTATCACTCTAGCTTTGTGACTTGGTGCTCCATCATGCTGGAAAATGCACGAATCATTACCAGATTGCTCCTGGATCACTGGATGAAGTCACTCTTGCAGGACGTTTTGATACCATTCTTCATTCAGTGCTTTTGGTTCACATGATCTTTCTGAATTTTGAATCTCGTTTTAAAGTTTGAAGACTGCTTTGAGATGCAAATAAATAAATAAATAAATAAATAAATACAAACAAATAAAAACAGGAAATATTTAATGTTATAGTGTAAACCGTGGATGGGATAAATATCAAGAAACATTAATTATTTGCCTATACAGTATGTAAAACAAACAAAAACCAAAGAACTGACCATTACTGCTGTGTTTTAATTCAGAAGTTAAAAGCTGATCTTGATGAGTAAGATATCCATGATAAATTGTCATAGTTAACCGATTATATCGTGTTGAGTTGTAATTGCCATCTATGTACTCTAGGTGGCTGCAATGTCCACATATTCTGTTCTGCACCTTTAAACATTAAGGGAGTGAAAAAAACATTGGAGCTAAAGTAACAATTAAATAATAAATAAATAAAAATAATAATATTAACATTAACAATAAAGGGAAACAAATTATATGTATATTCAATATAAGTAAACAGGAACATTTTTAGTCACTGAAAATTGTAAGACGTGCCGCTGACGCGTGACGTCATCTCCGGTTCTGCCATTTTGCGGATCGGTGTCGAGCTGCTGGTGCGTTTCTTACCGAAAACCGATAATATAGTCTTAACAACAAAGCCCTAATAAACCGGCATAATGTCAGATTTTGATAGCAACCCCTTCGCAGACCCGGACTTCAGCAACCCTTTTCAGGTATTGCCATTTCCGTGCTGTTTTCTTATAGTGACTCGGCGTAACGGTTTTTTTTTAAACAGAAAGTCTATAACGTTATATTTCCTAAGCATTTTCTAAGTAATTTAATCATAATGTCTTAAGTGAAAATGGCAGAACGGTCACCTGTGTGTAAATATGTCATTATTAGGTCTTTGGTTTGTTTTGCTAGTAATTTGTATTCCCTTTACTGGGTTTCTAGATCGGATTGTGTGGTAGTTTAATGTTTAGTCTGTCCGAAACAAACTATGAATTACATTTGACCACATCAACATATTCTCTGTAATGGCTTTATTATGATTATTAAGACGAACCTGGGTTTCATTTGGCATGTTTTGGGCTTTGTTTTATTTGAGTGTGTGTGTGTCTGTGTGTGTGTGTGTGTGTGTGTGAGAGAAAGAGAGAGAGAGAGAGAGAAAGTCTGTGTAAAAGAAAGAGAGAAAGAGAGATTAAGTGTGTATGTGTGTGTGTTGGAGAGAGAGAGTGTAAGAAAGAGAAAGAAAGAAAGTGTGTGTGTAAAAGAGAGAGAGAAATAGAGGGAGTGTATGTAAAAGAGAGAAAGAGACAGTGTGTAAAAGAGAGAGAGAGAAAGTGTGTGTGTGTGAGAGAGAGGGAGAGTGTGTGTGAAAAAGAGAAAGTGTGTGTAAAAGAGAGAGAGAGAGAGAGTGTGTGTGTGTGTGTGTGAGAGAGAGAGAGAGAGAGAGATAAAGTGTGTGAAAGACCGAAAGAAAGTGTGTGTAAAAGGGAGAGGGAGTGTGTGTGTGTGTGTGTGTGAGAGAGAGAAAGAGAGCTATTTACAATGCTTTAGCAACATGTACCTAAGTATGTCATGCCAATAAAGCAATATGAATTGAATTGAGAAAGAAAGAGAAAGAGAGAGTTTGTGTGAAAGATAGAGAGAGAGTGTGTTTGTGTGTGTGTGTGAGTGTGTGAATGAATGAATGAGAGAGAGCGAGAGAGAGAGAGAGAGAGATGGATGGATGTAGGCCACCCTGTTTTGACCAGTGATATGATTGTGTGTGTGTGTGTGTGTGTGTCTGGAGTTAGTCCCTAACAACCTGTTTTTATTTTATGCAACTACCTTGAGCGAAACGTGGAAGCATTTGTCATCTGTCCACCTTTATGCGCCAAAGCTGATGATTTTGTGAAGTAACACTGTTCTGTAAATAAGTTAATCCCATCAAGCCGACTGTGTCATATCATTGGGGAAGTCGTGGCCTAATGGTTAGAGGGTCGGACTCCCAATCGAAGGGTTGTGAGTTCTAGTCTCGGGCCGGACGGAATTGTGGGTGGGGGGAGTGCATGTACAGTTCTCTCTCCACCTTCAATACCATGACTTAGGTGCCCTTGAGCAAGGCATCGAACCCCCAACTGCTCCCCGGGCGCCGCAGCATAAATGGCTGCCCACTGCTCCGGGTGTGTGCTCACAGTGTGTGTGTGTGTGTGTGTGTGTGTGTGTGTTCACTGCTCTGTGTGTGTGCATTTCGGATGGGTTAAATGCAGAGCACAAATTCTGAGTATGGGTCACCATACTTGATTGTCACTTTCACTTTTTTACTCACTTTATATGTGATCATTTTTAACCCTTTTTATGTTACCAACATGATCAAAACTTTGCTGTTGTTAAACCTGTTGCACCTAATATACAACTCACAATCTAGCAAGTCTTTCAGTGTAATTGTACAAACATCCACTTTAAGCTTGTGCTCTTTACTGTGAAATCTACAGAACTTTCAAAGAACTTTCAAATTGTTAGTAATATTTCAAGATGAACTCCTACTGGACTGAAGTAACTTTGCTTTACTTAACTATCCAGACATTGCATTACATGCTTTTATAATGTAAGTATGTGCTATGTTGTAATAAAGACCTCATTGGTGTACATTGATACCTTACAAGCATCAGAATTTCGTCACTTTTTTTGTTCAAATATCAGCATCTGTGCCAAATTGCATACTTTTGCTCAGTTTGGGCCTGAGCGATGTTTTTTCTCAATATTCTCATTACATTAAACTACAGGTGCATCCAAAAAAAAATTGAATTTTTTTTTTTAAATTGAATTTAAAAAAGCAAACTTTCTTATATTCTATATTGTTTTTTTGTTTTAATTCTGATGGTTATGACTTACAGCTTTAGGAAAATTAAAAATTCAGGTTCTCAGAAAAAGTCATTGATGATTTGGGGAGCCTTGATGTCTGCTGGTGTTGGTTTATTGTGTTTCATCAATTTCAAAGTCAATGCAGCCATCTTCCAGGATATTTTGGAGCACTTTATGCTTCCATGTGCTGAAAGGCTTTATGGAGATGCTGATTTCATTTTGCAGCAAGACTTTAGCACCTGCCCACAGTGCCAACACCACTTCAAAGTGGTTTGCTGACGATGATATTACTGTGCTTGATTGGCCAGCTAACTCCCCTGACCTGAACCTCACAGAGAATCGATGGGGTATTGTGAAGAGGAGCTGAAGGATGCTATCAAAGCAAGCTGAGCTTCATTAACTCATTAGTGCTACAGACTGATTGCCTCCATGCTACGCCGCACTGAAGCAGTAATCCTTTTTTTGATAGATCTTTGAGAAAATATTAAATTTTTTTTCATTTTTCCTAAGCTGTAAGTCACAACCATAAGAATTAAAACCAAAAACTAAAAAACTCTTGAAATATTTCAGTATGTGTGCAGTGAATCTCAAATAAGAAAGTTAGCTTTTTTTTAACTTAATTACAAAAAAATAAAGTGTTTTAGAGTTTTTTTGAGATGCACCTTTGAGCCATTAAATCATGATTGTACCAAATACGATACTTAACATAAAACACACATGCAAACACTTAAATTATTAACTATTATTTCAAATCTCAGTCTTCACAGATTAATACACAAAGACCATCTGCCTTGAGTTGTTCCTTCTTGTTTTCTCCGGGGAGTGTCTGTATATTTGACATCACAGGTGTTGTAGACTCACAGGTGGGATCGGACCCGTCTTGGAGTTGCGGGGGGACAAATGCATATTCATGTTTAGCAGATTGTGGCCTTTGTTCGGGCAGATTGGACACGGTAACATAGAACTCTTGAAGAAGGAACCTTTGCTTTTGTTTACCCGGTCTCTCTCTTTTCCTCATTTCCAATATCAAACCACCCACGTTTGCACACACACACACACACACACACACACACACACATGCGTCATAATCATCAGCAGCAGTTTTCCTTCTCAGAAGTGTTTCTGTTAAAGCCATTATTAAATTCCGCTGGTCAGAGCAGGTATTTGGGTAAGTGATCAGCAGTAATGATATGCGGTCCGTTAAAGAGTTGCCATGGTAACTCAACACCATAGCTGATCGACTGTAACGACACGTCTCAATAATTAATCCTGCCTCCTGATTGCATTGTGTTTCAGTTTGTACACTGTCTTGAACTTGTAGATTCTTATGGTCTTGATTGATTTGCTGGTTTTGCTTCCAGAAAATAAACCAGACCTCGGTAAATATGTGGCAATCCTGGGTTTGGTGTTTTATCCATCTTAGCCAATCAGCATGCAGACAGTGGCATCTCATCGGCATGTTTGTGCTGCTGTTATGATGCCAGATGTTGGTGGAATTAATTCAGAACATTTTAAATGGCATGTTTGATTTGTTATACCCTGTATAGTGACTTATATGAACTTTTTGGACTTGATATGTAGGTGTATTAACACATTGAACTTGGCTTATCGAGACTTCAGAGCTGGAACAATTCATTTTAAACCTGTTGTTTGCATATCAGGGAACGTATTGATTTTATTATTTTCCTTTTATAATATAGTTCTCACGGTACTGTGTCGTATAACAGACACAGAGACTAAGATGATGTTAAACAGTCTTTAATAATTCCACAAATATACAGGAAGGCTGGTGACACACATAGACATTATCGAGACCCGAAAAACTGAAACTGAACAGACAGGAACTTAAATACACAGGCAATTGAGGGACTAATTACACAGGTACACGGACACATCAAACTAGGTCAACGGAAGGTAGACTTAGACCATTTAACAACTGATGGATTGAACCACGTCCCTACATTATTTCTTTTTCAACTCAATTTTAATAATAAACATTACATTTCTATGAACAATAAACTGCTGTGTTAAAATAAATCAGTCATGTTATAATACAGTCCATTTAGGCTAGTTAGAGAAAATTTATGAAGAACAATTCAGCCAAAAATGAAAATGTTATTCTTATTTACTCTCCTTCGTGCCGTTCTAAAAATGAAAATTGAAATCTGATGAAATTAAACCTTTTAAAGAATTTTACTTTTTCTTTATTTACAGTTTATTTTCATGTAATTTGCAGATGCTTTTATCAAAAACAACATAATATAAATTTTACCATTTTATGCATTCCCTGAGAAACACCATTACAAAATGTAGCGTTTAATTCAATAATGTGTAGGGATGCACGATCATGATTTTTCGTGGCCGATTCCGATACCGATTTTTTACAAGCAAACTGACCGATTACGATACTGATTTCCGATTTTTTTTTTATCTTTAAGCAACAAACAAGAAAGAAGGAAAGTATGCATAAACAAGATGTTTATTTGGTATTTAATAGGCCAAACTGGCTTTTGGCTATTGAAAACAATAACCGTAACCATCTGAAATTAACGGCAGTAACTGCACAGTAAGTAGCCTACATTCAATACAAACATAGATGATACAGACATCAGCATTTAGCTTTTGTTTTTGAATTGGTTTGAAACTACATAGAACTGGCCTTAAATTAAAAGATTAACTGTAAGCATGTGAAATTAAAGGCAGTAACTGCATAGTTCTACAGTCCAATCAACACAATCAACACACATTCAATAAGATGTTTCTTAATCAACATTCAGTATTTTAGTTTTTACATTTGGTTTTAAATTTAAAACAAGGTCTTTACAAGTGAGACTAAATAAAAGTATGCTATAGGGGTGTGCCGGTTTCAGAATTGGTGATGACGGTTATGACGTGAGTCAAATGTCTGATCGTCTGATCGGTAAAGGGGCACCCGCCCGCCATCCGCTGATTGTTTTGGGGTCTATGGCGATGCAATGCTTTGCTGATGCGAGCCGCAAAAAAAAAAGCCATTGCCATTTGCCCATTAGCTCCGCCCACTACCGGAGAAACTGGTATGTCTTCTGCTTGTTCGAAAATGAATATGAATATTTCTAAATTTAATCCATTATTTTGACAGGAGAAGACAACAAAGAATAGTTTACATATAGCGTGTTGTTTAAGCGTGGTAAGACTCTCGCTCTCTCTCTCTTTGCATGTGTGAGAAACAGCACTATCAGTAAAGCGACGGTGAGTCGTGCGCCTTCACAAAGAGTTTACAGAGTGTCAAATACAGGTGCGCTGTGTGTCCATTGAGATGAGCTGAAAAGTTCAGATCGCTTGATGGAGAGAGAACTCTGAAGCTCAGATGCTGAAATTAATGCAAGCGTCATGCGCTTCAGTCTATGTAGTAAACAAACCTGCACGTCTCTGCCATTCATTAATTCACACAGAGACGCGCAGAACACGGATTTATATTTTAAACAACTTTTGCGGCTTAACATTTACAGATACTGGTCCATATGGAGATTTGATTTTATTATTTTATGCTGACTTTGGCAAATTCCATGAATGTCCATATTAAAATGCAAGTTTCATTTTCATGACTGGATTTCGAGATTTTTTGCTTCATGGAAATCATAGAGCAAATTTCAAAGCCGCACCCGCCCGCCATCCGCTGCTTGTTTTGCGGTCTATGGCGATGCAATGCTTTGCTGATGCGAGCCGCAAAAAAAAAAGCCATTGTCTGTTCTAGAAAGGATGCAGCAAAGATATTTAATGCTAAAGTATGAGGCATAGGCCTACGCTGAGTTTCATTTACGATGAGATGCGCTCTAGTTCACAGTGCAGTGCAAGTGAACGCGGCGCGCTGGTGCTTCCATGTCACGGTTATCATTGTCTGCTTTACTTGCTTTTTATTTATTAAAATACATGCAATTGGTTGATGAAACATTTATTAAAATTAAGATAAAATTTGTACAAAACGAAATTCGTTTTTAAGAAAGGTTTTCTACAAAGCAAAATTTTATGAAGTGGTAAATGTCATGTCTGACGATTTACAAAACTTCATTAAGTGGTAAAAACCATGTCTCCCGATATATTGCGCATCTTATGATCTTATCTAAAAAAATGAAAATATTTTTTGATAAAAAATGTTTGTAAAAAATATTTTAATGACACGGTTTTGGCGGTTATAGAGTTCTAATGACGGTGTTCAACTATAACCGTCGGTCTCACGGTTATATACTAACCGTCACACCCCTAGTATGCTATATAAATACATTCCAAAATGTTAAAATCAAATAATGTTGGTGGGAATAAAACAAAGATGCAAAGTGTTTCTTTCATCAATGAAAAATAAATAACTATTTTCTCAAGTTAAAAAATATAGATGTGAATCATTACCCTCAAATTTGTTTATTGGATGAATGAAAAACTTTTTTTCAGTGTGCTACAGCAGGTGATTTTAAAATCAAATTTAAGTCGATGTAATTTTAAGGTAAAATTAAAATAATCATCCTATACAGAACTGACGTTTACTTCTGGCTTTTCAAACGTGTGTATGCAAGTTATACTTCACAAACAAAACAAAACAAAAAAACGTTTAGTCACAGTTTAGTCCGTTTCGTTTCTCATCCAACACGTGAGAAGTTGAGCTGAACATCGCTTCACTGTCTCCGCTTGTGAAGGGACAGATAAAGTACGGTCGCGCAGCTTCATTGAGCGCAGGAAAGGGACTCTTATTTGTGCGCCAGTACACCAACAGCTGTTCACTTCCTGCTCTCTGAGTCTCAGATGTGTAGCTCTGCACTTCCAGTGATGAACGCTGTCCGTGTCCTGGGCACAGATTCCGAAATACTTTCACACAAATGGCATAGCGAATGATTACAATGCAGTCTGTGCACGCGGGCGCACTTCCGGAAAAATCGGCCGAAAAAAGACCAAAAACTGAACGATTGCCGATCACGTATTTTAAGCAAAAACCGTCCGGTTCCGATTTATGGCTGGTCAACTGTTGCATCCCTAAAAATGTGCTGCTTTGTTCTTTGAATAACTGTGAATTTAATATAAATGTCTAAAATTGTTTCAAAGGAAATCATACTCTAGGTTTTTTAAGATTGAGATTTTGTTTGTGAAACTGACTGAAATCGAATCTAAACATCCACCTTAACTCTCCTCGTTATGTTCGTGAGAGAAGAAATTATTATTTCTGATTCTTGAACGAATCATTCTTTTGAATCAGATCTTTTCAATAAATAATTACAGCTCAGAGGGTGAGGATGACTGAATAATGACTCAATTTTCAAAGTCATGCAGGTATGAAATGATGTCAAGGTGCAGTTGTTATTTGTTAACTTAAGAAAAGAGAAATGCTTTGCATCACCAGAGTTTGGTAATCATTGTTGAACATCTCTGACTCTATAAAGGCAATTACTAACAGAGCAAACAGTCTTTATCCCGGATGAGATCCTGGTAGAAACGACTCTCGTGTTGTGCGGAAACGTTCTGAAATGATGCAGCCTCATCAACAAGTAGGCGTGCTGCAAGATGTTGCAGAACTGCTGCACGGTGTGTGTGTGTGTGTGTGTGTGAGAGAGAGAGACTAACTAAATGCATGCATGCATATGGCCCTGACTGAGCACATTTTACCGTATTACGGTCATTTCATAATGCAGCATCTGTCCAACTCCTAAGAGTATTCAGCTGTGTGTGTGCAGTTTCACAGCGGTCAGAAAGTAGGCTGTCTAGATGATGTCCATCTGATTCTGTTTGCCACTCAGCGGTCGTAATGAGAACACGAGAACAGAGAGGGAAAACTCTAATGATCTGATCAGATGGATGTTTCTGGAGATGTGGGCTGCTCTGCAGATGCAGGGGAACCTATTACAGTGAGCCGCTGTCACCGTGTGTGTGTTTGCCTTCATTCACACTGTTTGTCGAGGGAGCGGTGACTAAGAACAGAGTCGGTTAATTTTAGTTTGAGTCACTCTCATAATCAGGGCTGAAATGGTACTGTCACGGGACTCAGTACTTAAAAAAAAAAGATTAAGTGATTAATCATTAAATATACTTAAGAAATACAAAATACAATAAATATAAAATAGACAATAAATAAAATGCACAGCAAATACTATAAACATGTTTAATGTGCATGTATATTGCATTCAACTTTATATAACGCTGTTCATACAAAGTTCATATGATGCCTTATAATGCTGTTCAGGTAGGAAGCTCACTAGATTTTGGCTCTGCATCAAGATATTTTGTCACTTTCTTGTCCAAAAGAGTGGGTGGATGGATTTTTTTCCTACATTTTGCTTTCAGTGATACTTGGACACAGATATATCTGAAATATATTCATACCTGTGAGAAAGACAGGGCACAAGGAAGCTGCATACTTTATTGTCTCAAATAGCATGGGTTTATGTTTTATTCTCATATTTTCTTTTTATTAGGGATGTGCATTTTTCAAAAAATATTGTATTCTAATATTTGGGCTTAGAAAAAAAATGAATATTTGAATATTTGTTTAGTTAAATGATGTTTAATGAGAAAGACATTATCTTTTTAATAATCAAGTTTCTGTCACCATTTCTGAAGATTATTAGGCATAATAT
>NC_068391.1:2750674-2900674 GCF_023724105.1 Carassius gibelio | reverse complement strand
TGTATTAATATTTCAAAGTAATTTTTTCAAAGTAATCTTCTTTTAATTTTAGTGGACTTTTTAGTAATTGGGATATATATTTTTGAAATTATTATTACTATTTAAAAATATTTATTTCTATTTTTATTATAATTTTTTTGTTGATTTATTTTAGTACATCAGGTGAAACAAACTGAAAATGAGAAATGTCTGAAATAAGTCTTTATTTTATTTCAGTTAACAGTTATTTAATTTCAAGTAACATGTTTTTATGGTTTTAGTTAACTATAATGACACGGTTACGTACATGGTAAATGCTACCTAATATTTTAAATAAATATTTAAACATTATAATTTTAACATTTAGATTTCAACATATATTTATATTGTATTATAATGTTATATAAATCTCAGAAATAATTAAAGCAAATTTAATCCTTTTTTTATTTTTTACTAAAATATCTTTAATTTTTGTATGTAATCAAACAGTGAGGTAGTGGCTGACTTTAATTTCTTTCATCACGCTGATAAGGGAAGGTCAGTTGCATTGTGGGATGCATTATTCCATGTGGTGTGCTCTGTTTTATACTTCACATTTTAGCAAATGTTGTAGGTCATCCAAATGTGTGTAAAGAGTGCGCTGTATACATTCAGAATTAGTATTAGGAGTATGTTTCTTTCTTAACCAGCATACATACAGTACCAACAAATAACATCATTCACAGTGTGGCATAACTAGTGAAGCTGTACCAGCGTATGGCTCGCTGCCCAGAACAGCCCACACTTACAACACAAACCCGTCAGATTTTGTGCCATTCAAAGCATTTGTTACATTTTTTCCCTTTCTTTAGTTGTGCACATAAATTGCTTCATTTATGGATGATCTTAGAACGTGCAAAACATAGTCAAAAAACATCAATTTATGAATGAAAAGAAAAGATGTTATGTTGATATTGTGTTGCAGATGAGGTTAAACCGTATGGTGTTTTGCATGACAGTGTCTTATGTTTTATTTTGTGGCTTAATAGGTCCCGCCTGGCTCCGCCCCTAAAGCAGTCCCACCCACAGCCAACACACAGCCGGCCATCATGAAACCCACCGAAGAACCGCCAGCTTACACTCAACCTCAGCAGACACAGGTACATGCATCTCACTTTAGTCTCTATTCAATGCACTTAAAATGTAAGTATAGCAGCAAAAAGGTAAAAAAGTGTAAAAAGTTGTTTAAATCGTACTTTGCACTAAATTTAAATTGCGGTTTAAAGTTTCATTTTACTTTTTATAAATAAATAAATATATATATATATACACTTCCGTGAAGTTGCCCCAACGCAAAACATCAGCAAAATGTTCTCAATCGTTTGTGCTATAAAAATGTTTGTTTGAGCAGCTTTGGTTTTTTAGATATTCAAATAATATTTATAGGTCAATCTGAGGTCACTCAGCCCCCCCACATACTCCAAATTCACCCCAAATAGACTTGTTTGTTTGTGCTGGTTTGTGCCAGTAAAAGTTTAGTTTGTACTGCTTCGGTTTTTTATAAAACTACACATTGAATTAAAGATGATGATGTCACTCAGCCCCATAGGCCTACATGCTCCAAATTCACGAAAGTGGTCTTGTGTGTTTGTGCTTCGTTTGTGCCGCGTTAAAAACATTTATTTGTGCTGCTTAGGTTTTTAAGATAATAAAATAATGTTTAGTGGTCATTTTCTGAATGTCAAATATCATGTTTCAAGGTCGATACATATGAATCGTCAGGGTTTGTAATCGATGCATTGAGATATATATATATATATATATATATATATATATATTTTTTTTTTTTTTTATGCATTATTAAAAAGCTCCAGGTTTTATCTGCTTGTAAGTAGGGCTGCATTAATTTTGTCAAGAATTTTCTGATTATATATCATTACAACTGTATTAATTATTATTATTCCAAAAGATTACATTAATAAGTCTCAATTATTTTATGTGTTAATCGACTGCATGAAGACCCTTTAGAAGGACTTTCTGAAACCTTAAACCCCCATTTGGGTCTGTGTGAAGCATGAACCCTGACGCAGACGTCGATGTCAGCGTTGAAAATCCTGCTTGATTTCACAGAAATATCCTCAGTAGGACAACAGAAGCTTCCAGCAGGCAAGAGCTGCGAGCCGGTCTGCTCACGAGTGCAGTTATACTGTATAATTCAGCAAGCCTGCGGGACAGGGCTGCCTCGCTTCAGGCATATGGACACACAGGCACACTTTGGGTGTGTGTTAGATGACTCACGCCTCATGCTCCACATGTGACATCAGATGCTTCGAGTTAGGACACAACAAGGTGATCCAGATCTTCAGGAGGAGGCCGAATCAGAAGCTCAGGGTCTATCGCTGTAGTCTTTAGTTTGTAGTAGCGGTGAAGAGGAGTTGAGCCTCAGGCTGACAACAGAAGGATTGTTAAAGGACTTGTTGCCCACTGGCTTTATTAAGCCGAGTGTGTCACATGATGCTGCCTTCAGGGAAAGCTGGGATTTCTGAGCCCTTAAAATGACCCAGAAACAAGGGCAGTATGCATCAACAGATTGACTTAGATAAAAGAGTGATTCTTAAAATTTAATCTGTCATAACTGGGACACTGCTGTAATGAGAGCAGGATGAGTCGCCGCTATGAGATCCAGCGGCTGGAATCGAATTTTTGGTCAAAACATGTTTTTCTACCAAACAAAAACAGTGAAAATAGTTTTATCTTTACTAAGTGCATTTGCTAAACAGTAGAGTGCAAATAATCTTTCAAATCGCATGGAATTGATCAAAAGTGACAGTAAAGACATCAAAGATGCTGTTCTTTTGAACTTTCTATTCTTCAAAGAATCAATAGAAATGTATCATTTCCACAAAATTATGGGACAAACTTTACATTCTGAAAGTTTTGTGACTTTGAAAGTCGTCTTCTAATACAAAAGTGCTTAAAACTCATCTTCAAACTAAAGAGTATGAAGTACAAACAATCCCATGCTAGATTTACACTACAACCAGTTCAGTTTTTATGTCTTGACCTATTTAGGCCATCCTTAAAAATATTCTTATTCCATAACCCGACCGACCCTGTCAATTTAGGACCGACTCAAATTTGTTATAATTTTTTTTGCTTTTAGTCCGACCGACATACAAATAAAGGCTATCTTCCTTAATTAAAAAAAACCCTGTGACGACATCTATGTTAACGGATGTCACACTATGGCCGGTGCGTTCGCTTCCTCTCACACTCTTATTCGTTGTCAGAGTCAACAGTTCGCTCTTGGTAATGACGGCTGCGGTTGCAGTAAACAAAATGTTCGCGGTCACTGTTCAAATTCATACGGGTTCGGGCACCATAATACATCTAAAAAATGCATTAAGACAGCTTGACATCGCTTTAACTTGGCATGAAGTTCTGGGAAACCTGTGCCCAGATCTTTTCCCATCCCTTCTCCCGTCTAGTCTGAAACCGTGTCTGTGTCGACTGTCACTTTATGTTCGAAAATATATTGCACGAATCGATTGGACCAATCAACACAAGTTTCGAAAACGAAAATAGGAAATTGACTTTCCAGGTTTTTTTTTTTTTTTTTTTTTTTTTTTTTGGAACACGCGTCACACAGCAGCTGCAGCTTCGGACAAACACGCATAACAGCAAATAATACTTCTGCACAATGTTTCTCTTTTTACAACAGAAATGTGAATTCTGTCGGTATTCAGACAGTCTCATGCATACAGATACAGACTTGGGCTAGATTCGCCTACGTATGCGATTTTTGTTGTTGACATTTCTAGTCATAAACAGAGCCATGTTGAAGCCTGCAGTAAATGTTTTGCATTATGGCAGTCCACTCTGGTTATTGTTTTTCGAGAATGTTGCACTCCTGTTTGTCATTGTGCATGAAACTTCACGCCAATAAATCATCAGAAATATTGGTCTTAATATATATAATATATAACGATATATTGAATTTAACAATCGATTTAATGAACACTTGTCTCTCAAATCAAACAGGATTTTTTTCACAAAAGTAACAACCCAAGAAAGCAAAGCAAACGGTCTCTCATTTGTAGGTTGCATTGACACATAGCGCTGGATGCAAGTATTCTTCTCACCTTCAATTCATTCAATAATTATGTTTTTGACAGATTTAAATTTGTTTGTGGTCTATATGGCCTGCATCAAAGTGAGGTTTGCAATGATGCGCCCGAAAACACGGTTTGAAGACCAAGTCAGTGACGTCACAATATGCTAATTTGTTTAAATTCATACCGACGTAATCACAATCACCAAAATGTACTTTTTTTTTTTTTACATTGAAACTTGAAAAAAAAAAAATAGACCGACCTACCGACCCTTTTTTTTTTTTACTGTTACTGCAAACCAAAATATTTTTAAGGATGGCCTTATTTTATGTGATAATAGGGGTTTATTATTTTTTGGTGATAATAAAGACTGTGATGTGGTTGTGTGTTATTGTACCGACCAGATATGTGTTGAATACTTGTATATTAATATTGAATTAATATATTTGATATCAGTATTTAATATTTTATGAATCTGAATGAATCTATAGATCTGAGTTTGAGTCGTGTTTGTGATTGGTCCTGACAGCTGCGTCTCAGGAAATGCCTTTGGTGTGTTTTGATGTCGACTCTCCTGAAGTCATGTTCTGCTGGGCCTGTCAACAGAATTGTTTTGTTCATCAGGGCCTTGTGTCTGCAGGATCAGGCGCGAGCCCAAGCGGAGTTATTAAGGAGACAGGAGGAGCTGGAGAGAAAAGCTGCTGAGCTGGACCGCAGGGAGAGAGAGATGCAGTCTCTCAGCGCATCAGGAGGTGAGTTATTAACCTCGCGTCAAGCCTGTCCATGCTGCATCGCTTATTCTGGTCTGAAACCGCCCTTTCAGACAGGAAGGTACTGACCTGACACAGTTGGGTCTTTTTACACAACAATTGGAAAAAGTCAGACATCAGAATAAAATCCCATCCGAATTGCAGCCTATTCTGACAAAAAATTGCAAAAGCGCACAGGTTATACACAGCCATGAATCATATTTGGATGAATGAAATCCAATGTGTGTTTTTACTAATAAGTACATTCTTAAAAATTTTGAGGTGCTGATTCCAAAAATGCTCAAACACGTCTCACTTTCCCACAAAATATGATGCATTTCATAGCATTTTTGCTTGTATTCTCCCTTAATCATCAGAAAACTGACACAAACACATGATTCCTGTGTATGATCACATGTATGATATTATTTTATGCCTAATCCCGATTTCCACTTTTGCACCTGATTTGCAGAAAAGTTGAAACTTTTTACATTTGACTGCTTTTATTAGTTTAATTTAAGTGCATTAAACCTCTCTCTCTCACTCTCACTCTCACTCTCACTCTCACTCTCACTCTCACTCACTCACACACACACACACACACACACACACACACATATATATATATATATATATATTTACATTTCTATTTATTTCTTTATTTTTTCTTAACATCTTCATTCTTATTTTTTGGGGAAAAAGTGATTTGATGGAAAGCTTTTATTGATATTTTTTAACTCATGAATTGTGGAAAAACTGAAACTGTGACTGAATACGAAATGAATACTTCTCTTTGCAAATTAAAAAACTAAGGTGATAAGCAAAGATATAACTCAAAATGAATAATTTATTTGTTCAATAATGTTTTTATAAAAGGTGTTATTTTCAGTTATGTACAAAGGGCTTTAAATTATTTTGTATAGATTAAATTTAGTAGTGGAAGTGATGCTTATGAAAAAAAGGTAGGCAAAATCAAAGTTTTGAATGTTACTATATTATTACAATTAATTATTACTGCAGTTACCCCTTTTTATAAATTAAAAAATAATAATAATTACACATGAACCCCACCAAAAAATAAAGATAAAGGATGCTGTATGAAGATGAGAAATGTTATTTGAATTTATTCTCGTATGAAATTAATAACAATGTATAATTTGAGAATAAAGTATTATCTCCAGAATGAACTTCTATTGACTGAATTAAATTAAATCCCTTTTTTAATTTAATTCATTGCTAATGATTGCTCAGAAAGGAGGTATTTTCAGTTATCTACAAAGATCTTAAATTATTTTGTATAGATTATGTGTGTGTGTGTGTGTGTGTGTGTGTGTGTATCTATATATATATATATATATATATATATATATATATATATATATATATATATATATATATATATATATATGAGTAGGTAAAAAAAAAGATAAATATATTCCTCATAAATATATAAAATTATATAGTTATTATGAAATTGTGTATGAAGACTGAAATATATTCTTGATGATGATTAAGAATTGAAACTACAGGCAGTTCTTGATGTTTTTTATGTGCAGTATGCATCAGATGATCTGTAGTCATTTGCTCTAAGGTTGAAACAGTATCATGCTTGTCATCTCACACAATCAACTTTAGATCTTTAGTTTCTGTGCACCAGGAAGAGAGGAAAACAATTACTGTGCTGTTTCCCACTTCTGTACCCCAGTTTACCACTTTTTGTCATTATGCTCCTGTTGCATCATCCACCTCTTTATTTCCTTTTTTAATTGATTTTCCTGTTTGCTTCTTGTCTCTAAGGGAGGAAAAACAACTGGCCGCCCCTTCCAGAGAAGTTTCCGGTGGGTCCGTGTTTCTATCATGACATATCCGTGGACATCCCTGTGGAGTTTCAGAAAACCGTCAAGATCATGTACTATCTGTGGATGTGTGAGTGACTCTTGAGCAAACAGTCCAAAAAAACAGCCACCAAACATACTGCCTGTGAAGGCCAGCCAATCACAACAGAGGTCATTTACATATGCAGTAAGAGTCTTAAAGAGACAGTAACAGAAAAACTGCCTGTTTAATTCTACAATGTCGGTCAGTCAAAATGTTGGAAAATGTTTATACTAAATGCTAAATTAGGAACCTTAAAATAATCAATTAGAAACCTTGACTAACATTGTAAATGGTATTTTTGAAAGAAGTGCTAAGAAACTATAGAGCAGTACCGTGTAACCCTCATATTTTCATCTTCCAGGTCCGTTTGAACCCGAATTTTTTTTTATAAAAAATAATTAATATTAATTTAATATAAATATTTTTCAACTAAAGTTTTTAAAGTTACCAAATTATAACCACATTATTGTTGCATTTAGCCCTTTTTTATGAATTACATTTTTTTAGAAATTCTTAGAAATTTCTAATTACATACTCCAATACAGATTCAAAATATTCTTTCAATCATTTTATGAAATTATTAAACAAAATAAAAAAATAAAAAAATAATTAAATAAAAATAAGAAAATTAACAACAAAATAAACAAATTTTTCTTACAAAAACTTTCACTTTCAGATGAGAGTGAAAAAATGTTCATGCTGCAATCATGTGCAATAGTTAAGTTGCACATTCATTCATTCATTCATTCTTTAACAGAAGTCACAAAGAAATAGCAAGTAATACACTGAATTAAATGTAAAATGTAGAAAGCCTGAAATAATATTTTTTTAAACCTACGTGAATAATGTTGATTCACAGCTGTGTCTGTCTGGGAAGGGCGTCTGGTTTTGGTTTGTGTAATAATAGTGTCAGGACTCTGAGGAAGTGAAATGAATAGACTTCAGCAGCGTTTGTGTCTGTTTGATGCGTTTCATTCTGGATGAGATCAGTCACATGATATTAGATGTGCGGAGCCACCACGCATCATGTGATAGAAGTATCATGAGATTAGCGTCAGAGTAGTGTTTAGGTTTCGCCTGATCTTGTTTCATAAGAGTTTGGGAGGGAATTGGGCAGAGAGCGAGAGAGACCTGAGACTTTCTTGGCAGTTGTGCAGTAAATGTGGTGAAAGAAGCACAAGGTGTTTTCTCCCACTGCCAAACTCCACACCAAAACTTTAACCCCGTCTTCTGCGGTTGTAGATAGGCTCTATGACTCAAATTGAAGGAACTTGCAGTGCCATTTCTTTTTTGCAGCGACTTTAAAGGCAATCCCATATTCGTAAGATAGATGTTATGCCAGGTAAACTATAATACTTACCTGAAAATTAATAATATAAATTAAAATAAAATAACATAAAACAAAATAAATCAAATTGCTTTTCAAAAATGAAATTCAGGCCCTGAATAAATGTGTAAAAAAAGTAGCTCCTCTATTTTTAAATTGATAATATAATCGGAAATTAAAAAAAATAAGCTTTCATTTGTTGATTAATTAATTAATTTGTTCATTAAATTAATTAATTAAAATTAACTAACAATAAGTAATACACTTCTGTTTCTGCTCACCAATGCTTCATTTAATGTTACACAAAAAGGTGTAATAATATTACATTTGACGATTATGGTTTTCTATTTGAAAATGTTTTAAAGTGTAATTTATTTCTGTGATGCACAGCTGTATTTTCAGCATCATTCCTCCAGTCTCCAGTGTCACATGATCTTTAGAAATCATTCTAATATGATGATTTACTGCTCAAGAAACATTTCTGATTATCATCAATGTTGAAAACAGCTTCTTATTTTTGTAGAAACTGAGATACATTTTATTTTCCAGGATTCTTTGATGAATAGAAAGTTCAAAAGAACAGCGTTTATTTGAAATAGAATTCTTTTGTAACATTCTAAACGGAGGGTTCCCAGTGAATGATGGGTAATGTGTATGTGAATGGCTCTGCATTAACTCATACAGTCTGGCTTGGAGCTCCACTATTAACGGCTTCTGTGGAGAGGTTTAGCAGTGATACAGTTAATATAACAGATGGTCAATGTTTAGACTGCTCTTTGTATTAACAGGTTCTTGGAAGAAACATTCATACAGATTGTAAACTTCTTGGAAAGTTTCCAGTTGTCATTCATTTTAGTTTTCACTATGGATTTTGTTCATTTCAGATTAGTTTTTATTTTAGAAGGTTGCTATACAGTAAACACATGGTGTATTTGGATCTTTTATCAATTGATTTGTAATTTTAATCAGTTTTAGTCATAGTTTTCGTACATAATCTCAGTTCCAACAGCTTTTGTGCCAAAAATGGATTAGAGATTCCCAAAATAAAACCAGCTTTACAGTGCATTTCTTTCCTCAGATCATGTTTTGTGTTAACACATGGGTGAGGTCTCTTTTCTCCCGTTCCTCTGTTGCAGTCCACACGGGGACGCTGTTTGCCAATATTTTCGGCTGTTTGTCGTGGTTCTGTGTAGATGCGTCGAGGGGAGTGGATTTTGGTCTGGCTATGCTCTGGTTCATGCTCTTCACTCCCTGTTCATTTGTCTGCTGGTACAGACCTCTGTATGGAGCATTCAGGTACACACACACACATATGTGCACACACACCGCCTTTATGGAGAATACAGAATTATAGACACTAACCGTTGTATCTCTCTCTTTCTGAAGGAGTGACAGCTCTTTTAGGTTCTTTGTATTCTTCTTCGTCTATATCTGCCAATTTGGTGTCCATGTGTTGCAAGCCATCGGCATTGCAGGCTGGGGTGCAAGGTGAGGAAATACACACACACACAAACATGTGCACATCAGAATCAGAAATTAACCCGGCAAAAACACTGCTGAAGGTGATCCAAATATTTAAAATGCTTTTATATATATATATATATATATATATATATATATATATATATATATATATATATATATATATATATATAGACTTTTCTAACAGTTATATATTTTAAATATACATTTTTCTTTATAGCTTAACATTTGCGATACAATGTTTTTTATCAAAGATAACATTTAAAAACGTTTTATAAATGTAGCTGTTTATATAGTTATTTATTCATTTACTTGTTCTATTTTTCACTTGTTTCTCACCATGAATATATTCGTTGTGATGGCTGACATTATGCTTAAATGAAAACAAAATAAACTGTGACCCTGGAGCACAGAACCAGTCTTAAGTCTCTGGGGTATAATTGTAGCAATAGCCAAAAAAAACTGTGTATGGGTCAAAATTATACATTTTTCTTTTATGCCAAAAATCATTAGGATATTAAGTAAATATCATGTTCCATGAAAATATTTTCTGCATTTTCTACCATAAATATATCAAAACTTCATTTTTGATTAGTAATATGCATTGCTAAAATTCATTTGGACAACTTCAAAGGTGATTTTCTCAATATTTAGCTTTTTTTCCACCTAGATTTTCAAATAGTTGTATCTCAGCCAAATATTTTCCGATCCTAACAAACCATCCATGAATTGAAATACTATTTATTCAGCTTTCAGATGATGTTTAAATCTCAATTTTGGAAAAATTGACCCATATGACTGGTTTTGTGGTCCAGGGTCACATATATACTCTTCTGGATTTGTGTAATGATGCATTTAGTGCTTCTGACACTAGATGTGTAGATGATTCAATATGTAACTAAAATGAAATGCTAATTTTATTGAAAGGAAAAAAGTAAAATCAACACTCCCTAACAGCTTCAAAACTTGAAAACACAATTATTTACAGTACAAAGCCGATTAATCAAACATGGTGACCAGATAATTATAAAAAAATGGCTTGTTTGTTTATTGTATTAATGTATGTTATAGGCTATTTAGAGCTACATTTGAATTCAGTTATAATATGTTCACAATGATGATTGATGTCATTTAATTTGCTCCGATGTGACGCTTAATAATAATAATTAAAAAAAAAAGTTATTTTGTGACACAGACCCTTTCACTCACATTCCATTTCTCATGACTTGTCACATTGTAACGTTGTGTTGTTTGTGTTTGTAGCGGCTGGATCTCAGCGCTGACCGGCCTGAACACAAGTATTCCCGTCGGCATCATCATGATCCTGATCGCTGCCCTCTTCACCGCATCGGCTGTCATCTCTCTCATCATGTTTAAAAAGGTGCTTCGCCTTGATTCAGAACATATAAATACAATATTGCTTCACCGCCAAAAATGCACTTAAATATGATATCAATATAAAGCCCCATAACTAATAAAACTGACCAAAGCATATAACAAAATGACTACAACTTAAATGGAATCTGGAAATATAAAAATAATTCAGTGAACGGAAATAAAATAAATTTAAGTTGAAGTACTAAAATGACAAAAAAAATATATATATATACATTTAGATATGCAAAAACACTAATAAAAATGACACAAGCACATAAAAAATACACTAAAACAAACTAAAATCCAAAAATAAAATTACAATTCAGAATGTTAAGGAATACTGTAGTGGTACATAAATGATACGGAAATAACACTAAGCCATAAACACACTGAAAATTGCTTTTACAGTCCTTAATTTCTCCTGTTATTTCTTCATAACTAGGTTACATGTTATGTGCCTGTCCGTAGTGTTGAAGATCAAATCCTGGTGTTTTATTTGAATCAGGTGGTAGTTAGTAATCAAGCTCATGTGTGTTTATTTGCAGGTTCATGCGATGTACCGAACCACTGGAGCCAGTTTTGAGAAAGCGCAGCAGGAGTTCGCCACCGGCGTCATGGCTAACAAAACGGTGCAAACCGCCACCGCTAACGCTGCTTCCTCTGCTGCCCGGGGAGCCTTCAAAGAGCAGATCTGATTGGCCCAGAGAACTCTGACTCCGCCCATGCTACTCTGACCCCGCCCTCCACATTCCTCCAAACTGTCTTTGCAGCATTTGGTCAGCTCTGACTGGCTGTTCAAGACCACACCCACTTTCATTGACTCAGACCCTGCCCACAGCCCCGCCCCTCCTGTCAATCAGCAGGTGTGCTCACCTGTTCTTTAGTTGGAGTGTGTGTGTGTGTGTGTGTGTGTGTGTGTGGTGGAAAGCCTGTCTGTGTGTGAACAGCCTAAAGAGTCACTTTATATGTTCACATCACGTCAGTCTGTCCCTGTTAAACAACAGGAAGTGATGTCATCTAGTGTCTTTTTATGGGATCCAAGGAAAAGAGAACGGTTATGCCCTCACAGGTCTGTCTTAACGATCGTCTCCTCTGAAACACTCATAAAATCACACCGAAAACATTTCCAGGTCACAATTAAATTCAAAATCCTCAGAAAATCAACATTTATGAGATTTTGTTTTGCACAATTAAATGCCTATTATTAACCTTTAAAAAAATCGGCATTCTGCTTAATTGTTACAAAAATGTCTTAATGCAAATGCCACGAATGCAAATTTTTTTATTTATATTAAATTAAATTATATTAAATTAATTAAACTTTTCTGTAGATTTTAGTGTATAACATTTGCATACACTAATGCACTTTTTTTATTTATTTGGGGTTATACTAGTACCGTTTTCATAACAATATTTAGGTTTATCTTTGGTTTTTGGAGGTATAATACGATCTTTTGCAAAACAAAATGTAGCTTTTCTTTAAATTTTGGTCTTTAATCTGACCTTTTCTATAACAAAATTTGCCTTTTTGTTAGATTTCAAAGTATAACATGACATTTTGCATTTAAAAATGTTTGTTTTTCTTTTAATTTTGGGGTATAACATAACATTTTTACATAAAAACAATTGCCTTTTCTTTTGGATTTTGTGGGATAATATGACCTTTTCTTGGCGCTTCTTCCTGCAAATGAGCCATCAGTACACAAAGACGTCCATCAGATGTGACCATAAACACTCCACACAACTCAGAGGGTCTCTTTACCTGTAAATATATAAATATATAAACTTAACCTGAATGATGACATAAAGTATTGACTGATTTTAAACATGAACGATTTCGAGGCTTTCTGGTTTCTTTTTTCTTTCTAATAGAGTTGTTTTGGAATGAAAACTAATTCTTAAAAGCGTGAAGCACTCAGGATATGTTCCTGCACATGCATGGGAAGCTTGCCGAGCTCTATAAGATAAACTGGAAAACAATTCACAATTATAATCCGAGCATTGCCAGCGACGCGTGACATTTGTCCTGCAGAAGTGTGTAAGACTGTGCCGTGCTGGGCCTTCCTGATATTGGATCCCGAATCACTTTGTCTGTCGTTGTCTGAAGTGATGTTTGTTTTCCTCTTTTTATCGACTGGAGCAGAGAACCTTGTAGCCTTGGTTACTGTCGCCAAGAGACAGCCAAGTTTTGTGATTATGGGATATGCATCAAGATGCGAATTGATTTTGATCGTAATCTTTCAACACTCTGTGTGTGTGTGTGTGTGTGTGTGTGTTTGAGAGAGAGAGAGAGAGAGAGAACAAACTGTGTGTTTATTTATTTTCAGTATTGCATTTGTTTATTTAAAGTCATTTTTGGGGTGAACTGTTTCAATACTTTTAATACTTTCCCTATTTTGTGTGTCATATTTGTGTTCCGAATCATTTTTCAGTCATGTACCGTTCTCTTTACACTATTTCTCTCTCTCTCTCTCTCTGTGTGTGTGTGTGTGTGTGAGTGAGTGAGTGAATCACTGCAAGTCGTTCTTCCTGTTATAAATACATTTGAACAAATGGCACCTGAATGTTCCTCTGTTTTTGTTTGGTTTGAATCGCTTTCATTTAAAACAGGGAAAACCCCCACAAGAATCTGTTGGGAGCGTGAGATGGCAGATAAACTAATGTGGCCTCTTGTGTTTGGTGCGATGGATCGTAGCTTTAATCTGTCCTTTTTAATTAGTGGTGTTGGTCATCTTAGTTGAAACTGATAAATGAAGGAACGGATCGAAGAGAAAGCATCACTGGTTGTACTACTGCTAGCTACTACATTGACATTATTTAAAACAGACGAGGGATGTTTGTATATTTTGTATAATTAAAGGAATGGTGGCCTGTCGTCCTGGATTTCATTGTACTGTACAAATGCACTCCTGTCTCGCTCCCTTAGTTGCATGTTGAGTAGTTTGAGTTTTGTATATTTATTGTATTAACAAAAACAAAATAAAAAACTACATTAACCATGTGTCTTATTTTTTATGTAGTGAGTTTAATTTAAATATATATACACACACACACACACACACACATTACAAAAGAGCTGAAGGGGAAATACTTTGCTTTTGGTGAAATGGACACTGCATCTGCATTTCACTTCACTTTGCTCTTAAAAAACATTTTATTTCAGAACAAACATAGTTCTATCGAAATGCATAAGAAATACTGTTTCACAATCATCTAATTTTGCATTTTTTTTATGTATATTTAAATTTTTTATAGATTTTAAACATACAAAAATGCGATGGAGACTATAAATCGGTTAAAATAAATCCGATTAGTTAAAACAGGATGAGACAATAAATCATAAAGGTTTCGGTGATTCAGAAAGTGAAATATTAGACGTTTTGCTGACATTTGTAGGCGAAAACATATAATCGTTCAGATCTGTCAAGATTAGAATTTCACATACAGTTAAAAATCCTAGAAATCTCTCTCTCAAAAATTTTTTTGTTGAAAAGATTGTTATTCAGTAATCGCGTCTGATTGATTCGGCCACACCAGCGTTGAGAAAAGTAACAGAAGTCACGTGCTACTCTGTTACGCTTCATCTGCGATCGGAACAATAATTTATATCTTAATAATGACATAAAAAAACGCTAATAGCGATTGACTAGGAAAATACACAGTATTATGTGAAAACAAAATAATTATTTTTATACCCTTCGTAACGGACCAATTAGAGACAACTATTGGGTCACGAAACCCCGCCCAATTACCAATTCCGCCAGGACTAAAAGATACGTTTCCTCTCAATAGAGGGCGATACTGCACCACTATTCAAAATTACACGCACGAAAGTGTTATTTAGATCAAAACTGCCTAATTTAACATTTACATTAATTTTATTTTTTTAACACTCAACCCAAAGTAAGAAAATACATATAAAATTGATTATAAATAATTTTTATATCTATTATTTATAAAAAATGAATTGTATATGCTCAGAAATGATCTATTATTCATATGACACCCCCTCCATATAGGAAACGGAAATAAAACAACAAGCAAAAGCAGAAATGTTCCCTCATGATTTGACAGTAAAATGAGTCACACCTTTTTTACCTGAGCGGTCACGTGATCGCTGAAGACTGAGCTGTACGTCTTGAAGCGTGTCCGTTCAAAGCAGGGAAAAGACAGCCTCTATCCCAGTGTGTGTGTGTGTGTGTGTGTGTGTATAATAGGTAAACTTCTCCTCGACAGACCAGTTTTTCCAGTCTGATTGAGAAGAACACACAGAGAACAGTTCTTCCACACTGACACGGAGAGAACATGGGAGAATAAAAAACAAAACCCCTTCAGAGGATTTGAGATCGGTAAGCTATATTTGACTTTTAAAATATGCTTTTAAGCGGTTTATGTGCTTGTAAACGGAGTTATTGAAGGTGTGTCACACCTGAGTTCCTCTACCTGTGCGTGTTTTGATGGAGGTGATCCTCACCTGCGTGTTTAAAGAAGATTTATCCCGGTTTTATCTTTTGATTATCTTTTTAATGATTCTTAGGTTTAATATAAAGCGTTTGTCTTATGAGGAAACATTTATGGCTGATGCTCATTCTTTCTTTGGAGGTTGATGCTTTATTATATGTTCACATGAAGCTTTTAGACAAGTCTGTAACCTTTATTTTTGTTTTTGAAACCCTCATGTTGCTCTTAGTGAAGTATCAGTTAATGTAGTATTTTTCTTATGAGTGATTCTAAACAGATTTTGCTTGACATTTGTGCAACTAAAAGTACAGTCCTGTATTTTTATTTACTGTGCACTCTTGTTTGTTTCTTCCTGATTATGCATTTAAAGTATTGTCAAACATATTTTATCAAAACAATACTTTTGTTTGAGGTTTCTGAGACCCCAGATATAAAAATAAGAATAAATGCGATCTAATTTTACATGCAATTGTACACATTTAAACCTAAAAGGAAACCCTAAAATAGGCTGTTATGTATTTGAAGTGTAAAGTGTTTATTTCATGTTTTTCTGGAAGTCACCTTTTCCGTCGTGTGTCAGATATGGGCAGGTGTCAAAAGTTTAGTACATACAGTATAAAAAAAGGTAAATTAATGTCATATTTAAAAAACAAAATAATGCTTGAAGTGATACCAAATGTATTTTATAATCAGAAACTAATAGTGCACATGAAACACGGATGTAATACAGTTTATGCATCTTTTGGAGAGCAACATAAGCATGTAATTTTAACATATAGTTATTATTAATGAGGGTTATGTCTTGGAAATTTTAGAATTGTGTTTACAAACCTTGAAAATTCACTGAAATTAATGAAATATGAAATTCATGCTTCCATAGTGAATATAATGTTTTCTACACTGTAATGCATATATTTATTTTTCTTTACTTTTACAAGAAAATACAATTTCAGTCTTTCAACGTAATTTCATGTTAAATTCATTCAAGGTGTTATTGCTATTTCTTTGAAATTAATTTTGAGATTTCTAATTGACATAGTTTTTCAGGACCATTTTTCAGTGTAGTTCTACTCGGTTGTAATGAAATGTAATTTATTGAATAGAAATAGCTTTTTGTAAGTGCTATCCCTCTAAAATGATTGATGAAAATGAAAATTTTCCAGGCCTGGAAAATAAATAGAAGCTGCATTAAAGTAAAATTTGTTTCCATAGTGTATATCATTTTAGTTTTCCACACTCTAAAACATGATTTTTCAAAGTTGAAAATATTAGGACATCCGCTTTACAAGAAAATATTATTTCGGCCTTTCCACTTTAAAATGTCATGTTTAATTCAATGTGTTACTTGCCATTTCTTTGTAAAACGAAAAGTCATTCCCGAAGTTTGTAGAAGTCTGAAGGGTAAATTCAGAGGAAGTTTCAGTTTTAATGGATAATATGTTGGGACATTGAGATGTAATACATCTGAGCCAATCATACGTATGTAAACGTACAAGAAGCAGAGAGTTATTTGTCCTGTCTGAATGAATGAATGATGTGTGTAAACGTCACCGGTGGGTTTCTTCTCTCCTGTGAGAATACCTTTGAAACGTGTTCGGACTCGATTGCCGTTCTTTTCTTCTGAAATGCATATTGTTCTGCTGTATGTGGGTTAAATTTAACTGCCTCTGTTCTGAAAGAGCCGAATTACTCACAGAACTGGTTTCTTCTGTGTCCAGAAGGACCGTAAACATTGTGAAATGGAGTGGGTGCAGTTTCTATTGCTTTCTCTTTGAACTACAGTTTTGATCTGAACATTTGCTGCAGATTAGTTTTGGATGAGTAGCAGATAAACACAGCAGGTCAATAAACATTTATGCATTTGGCAGATGCTTTCATTTACAGTAGATTCAAGGTATACATTTAATAATTTCATGCATTCGCTGGGAATCGAACCCATGACTTTGGTGTTGTCAAGGCTATAGCTACAGTTTAAGAGACAGAAATGTTCATTTTATATGTCAGAATGGTCAATATATTGATGGATGACCAGTATTTGTACTTCTGATAACCATATGATGCTAATATTTTTACGGCATGTGTAAAAAAACAACAACAAATGCTTAATTTTTTTATGATGTAATATAGAAATGTTATTTTAGATTGTATTTAAGATTTAAGATTTTAATAATTATAGCCATTATCTAAACACTTACACTATAGTGATATTTTGATTAGTATTTTTAGTAACATTTTTAATTGGTTTTTATATTTATTTCTCATTTTAAATTTTAGTTTATTTTTGTTGTTTATTTGTATTATTATTTTTAATGTGTCAATGTGTAAATTTTATTTCAGTTTTATTTTTAATTTGTATTTCATCTAAATCTAGAATCAGAACTTTTTGGCAAAAATGATGCATAACTCATAGAGATATTATTATAATTTTTTGTAATTAAATTTCGTAATCATATATATTAATATTTCTCATTTTCATTTCTATTTTACTTAAAGTTTGTTATTTAATTTTGTCAGTTTTAATTAGTTTTTTTTAATATGAGCTATATATTCTTAGCTTTAATTAGTTTTTATATTATAATGTTTATATTATTTCAGCTAACAAAACCTTTTGTTTTTGTTTTTCGTGTTATTTAACAATAATAACCTTGCACCATAATACTTTAAAAAAGAGTTTGCATAAAATTCTTGATTTGTTTTCTAAAGCATTCTGCGATTTTAAATATTTTTGTTTAACGTTTGCTAAACTTAATTGCATGTTCATCTTGTGGCTTGATCGATTGCTTGTGTTGTAATGGACTGTTTTTCCCAGCGGAAGCATTAAACGAATCTATCTTTAAGATGATAAACTCAGATCAGAATGTTTTGTGCATTTATATATTTATTTCTACAGTAGTTGTTTAATAGCATACAGTCATTATTGAAAAAACAAAGCCTTCAGGCTGATACAGGATTATTTTGTGACCGTAGTGTCTCTTAGATCCAGAGCAGTTAAATGACATCATCAGGTGTGACTCTTGAATTCCCCGTAGTTCATTTGAAGGTTAAATGTGCATCATTAAAACCAGATCAGACGTAGTTTAGTTAGTTGTGAGTTAAACATCAGGTGCATGGTTAATGCATGGGTTATCCGTCCCGGAAGACCCTCGCACATCTCCACCATCTCATGTTTCTGCCCTCCTCTGCTCTTTCTCTAAAGGAGGATACTGTTACCCATAGTGCTCTAGTAGGCATAAGAGGACAAACACATGTAGTGGAGTGTAACACGACTCAGTTGTGTTCCGTAAGCAGACGTGGGGAAAGTTATATATATATATAATACTTTAAGGCAGATGTTTATTTCCTTAATGCATGTTCCTGATCATATAAAAAAAAAATCCATGCATGTCATTGCAAAGAGTCCCACACTGCATTTTAATTGCACCGAAAAAAAATGTGTAGAAACAATTTTCACTCAGAAATTGCTAGTAAATTTAAAAAACAAATGAACAAATTAAACATGAAATTTAAGAAAAAAAAGTTTGTTTAATTTGTTACTTTTTTTGACAACTTAATAAAAAACATGACATTTTAACTTTTTTTTTTATTAAGATGTCAAATTATATGGATTCATAAATGCCGGATGCTAATGTCAATGTCTAGAAAATAATGAGAGTGATAGAGTTTAGCTGCAAAATCCCTAAAATGAAATAGATATTTCTGTTGCATGCTTTTTCTTCGAATTCACCAAGAGTTCGGACCATTATTGTGTTGTTGGTAAATACTTTAGAAATGACCCAAGAAGAGCTTATGCTATTTAACACACACACACACACACACACACACACACACACACACACACACACACACAAAGCCTATATATTTTTCAGTGTATGTGTCAATTAAACTGCAATATTGCATAAAACATTTATGAATAAAGCGCTGTTTTCATCTCATGTGTTCAAAAGAAAGAAATCTTATTTTCCTGCAAAATTGCTGCAAAATATCAGTAATAAAACAATAAAAGGATGTTGCAACCTAAGACTTTTTTTTTAATAGCCAGAAATGTATAAATACGTTTTTTAGTTTTTCTTTCTTATAAAAAAATATAAAAACACGATTCCTTGCAGTTGAGCACATTTTTATTATATGCACATTTAGAAGATTTTATGCACATCTTGGCCTTTCCTTCCAGCATTTTTTATGCGATATACCATATTTTGCTTAAAAATATTTGAATGACGTTACTAGTCATTTTAAATTTGTTATTTAAACTTGATATTAACAAGGAGATTTTGTATATATTATAATATATTTGCTGTGATAATTAATAGATGAACTGTATTTCCATTTATTAAAAAAATAGACGTATTAAAAACGATACTTATGTGATTAAACACAGATTGCATGGGTTTAAGAAGAGTGACTCAGAGATATTTTCCCAAGATGCTTTGTGTAAATCAGTTTTGCAATTTGCTGGATTCAAATTCTCACCCATTTGCTTCACAAGTCAGGAAAGTCAAATCCTGGAGTGGTGGCCTTCCAGTTCTGGGGAGCGATTTGCTTGTGTTGTTTCGGAGGAAAACAACACAACAAAATTTTACTAGTGCAACCTGAACAGAAACACGAGTGAGACTCTCAAAAACACTTTTAACCTGAACATGTCATCATGTGCATTAAAATAAACACAGATTAGTCACTAAAATGAACAATCTAGAGAGATTTCATATGAGAAACAGGAAACTTTTCTTAATGTACTCCACATTTAATCCGTCTGGAAGAATATTAAAAATTTCGTTTTATTCATAAAGCTTAAAATTCAGTCTGAAGTCTACAAAACACAACACCAAAACCCTGTCGCTTTACCACATGGACACACACTTTGCAGTGTGCTTCATGCATGCTCGCACCAATGCATCTAGCAAAATTATTATTATTATTTTTTTTTAAGTGCATCATTACTTTTGGGAAGATCGGTCCAGAAAGTCTTGAATCACTTTGAGCACTTGGCTCCTTTACAGCTACTTTCTTAGACAAATATAACATATAACTGTTAGCAGAGAAACGTGGAGCAGAACAAAGCTTCATTTGATTAAAATCAGGACCATTTAAGACTCTTACGCTCATTCTTTAAATAACCACGCACTGAAAAAATCAAACGTGTTCAATCAAATGTGTTTCATTTACAGCCAAAGAAGTGATGAGAGGAAATCTAAGTAGATGCTGGAAGCATGTCATCAGTTCATTTATTGCATTAGTTTTGATGGCTGTTTTCACTTGCAGGAGGTCAAATTCAAGACCTGAGGTTTTGATGAATACAGGTATAGGTCAGAACATAAACAATAAACAATGAACAGCAGCTTCCAGTCTGTCGCCATAATGTAAACATGTAATCGATCATACTTACAGTAGTAGTTCTTTACAACTGCTGCTTTTCTATTGTTTTTACTACGTAAAAATGGACGCGTTTGCGTGTTGTTGACTGTCTCATGCATGAAACTGCTTTCTGAAAACAAGGCACTCAAGTTACAAAAAGTTCAACCCCCATCTTCATGCATTTTTTCCTCTTCGACTGCCCGCGTCGCATCTTTGTTAACACAAAAGCACATTCTGTGTGAATGGCACCTTATGGTCCTTCATAGTGCACGTCACATTGATAATCGCATGTCGTATATTTGTCAGTGTCTAATTTTATTATTTCTATTCAAAATGGACGTGTGTGTACCAAGCCCTAACCACTTCCCTAACCAACTTTATGCTTAACATCTACTTGATTACTTGTTTATTAATATCACCAAACAGTCTCTTCCACACTGTTTTTATGCATATAATCGAGATGTTCGCAGAAGCTGCTGTTTCTCTCTTCTCCGGTTGCACAACAGCAGGTGAATGTGATCTCAAAGGGATCCCTTCGTGTTCTCCTTCCTTTTTTTGTCTTGAACCCTTCCCCCACGTGAAAAGGTTTCCATAGCGTGTCTCTGGGTGAGACTTTATACCTCGTCATCACAGAATGGAGAGTATGCGATGACTCGTGTGATTGTACGTCTGCATGAGTCGTAGATCAGGATTGTTGGATAGTGTCATTCACGGAACAGGGAAGAGGTGTACTAAATAAGCCTTTTGGGATTGTTTTGTCCATTTGAACATACCTAACACACAAACCCATAGATAGAACTAAAAGGTGGTTTGACGTTTAAAAGCATGCATTTAAACCAAAGGTGTCTTAGTAAAGCACTCCAGAGATACTTGACATAAAACGCTGGCATGCTTTGAGAACTGGTTTGTTATATACAGTGAACATTGAATTGCTCAACACTTAATTCATTAACACAAGCTGTTGATCACAGACAGAAGGAGATGTTTGAGCTGTGATGTGAGGATAGAGCAGCAGACAGCTGAAGGGTTTGATTGTGTGTCTGAGTGGATCTCATTCAGATCTCGTTCTCACCCAACGTGTTGTTCAGGTCGAGTCTGTCTGAAGTATCTGTCTGTCGTTCTGTCATTCTATCTATCTATCCATCTGTCATTCTGTCATTCTATCTATCTATCTGTCTATCTATCGTTCTGTCATTCTATCTATCTATCTGTCTATCTATCGTTCTGTCATTCTATCTATCTATCTATCTATCTATCTATCTATCTATCTATCTATCTATCTATCTGTCATTCTGTCTATCTGTCATTCTGTCATTCTATCTATCTATCTGTCTATCTATCGTTCTGTCATTCTATCTATCTATCTATCTATCTATCTATCTATCTATCTATCTATCTATCTATCTATCTATCTATCTATCTATCTATCTATCTATCTATCTATCTATCTATCTATCTGTCATTCTGTCTATCTGTCATTCTGTCATTCTGTCTATCTATCTCTGTCTATCCAACTATCCATCCATCCATCCGTCTGTCTGTCTGTCTGTCTATCTATCTATCTATCTATCCATCTCTCTCTATCTGTCTGTCTATCTGTCTGTCTGTCTGTCTTTCTATATCTCTCTCTATCTTTCTATCCATGTCTGTCTATCTATCTATCTATCTATCTATCTATCTATCTATCTATCTATCTATCTATCTATCTATCTATCTATCTATCTATCTATCTATCTATCTATCTATCTATCTATCTGTCATTCTGTCTATCTGTCATTCTGTCTATCTATCTCTGTCTATCCAACTATCCATCCATCCATCCGTCTGTCTGTCTGTCTGTCTGTCTATCTATCTATCTATCCATCTCTCTCTATCTATCTGTCTATCTGTCTGTCTGTCTAATTTTCTGTCTGTCTTTCTATATCTCTCTCTATCTTTCTATCCATGTCTGTCTATCTATCTATCTATCTATCTATCTATCTGTCATTCTGTCATTCTGTCATTCTGTCTATCTATCTCTGTCTATCCAACTATCCATCCGTCTGTCTGTCTGTCTGTCTGTCTGTCTGTCTGTCTGTCTATCTATCTATCTATCTATCTATCTATCTATCTATCTATCTATCTATCTGTCATTCTGTCATTCTGTCATTCTGTCTATCTATCTCTGTCTATCCAACTATCCATCCGTCTGTCTGTCTGTCTGTCTGTCTGTCTGTCTGTCTGTCTGTCTATCTATCTATCTATCTATCTATCTATCTATCTATTTATCTATCTATCTATCTATCTATCTATCTATATTCTAGATAGATAGATAGTTTCTATAAATCCATCCATCCATCCATCTATCCGTCCATCCATCAATCCATCTTTCTGTTGATCTATCTATCTCTCTACCTCTCTATCGTTCTGTCTGTCTGTCTTTCTGTCTATCTCTCTATCTTTCTGTTGTTCTATCTATCTATCTATCTATCTATCTATCTATCTATCTATCTATCGTTCTGTCATTCTGTCATAATATCTAACAATCTTTCTGTCTGTCTTTTCATCCTTCTATCATTTGATCTACTGTTTCTTCCATCCATCCATCCATCCATTGATCTGTCGTTCTGTCAGTCTATCTATCCATGTTACATCCAACACTCTATCTATCTGTTGTTCTATCTTTTATTCTACCATTTGTGTGTATATGTATGCTTATATATTTACACGTTTTGTTTTATTTTTTTAAATATTTTTTTCATTTCAAAATTAGCAAAACTATTTTAAAAAACAGAATATCTTGTATTGTTATTGAAGAGGGTTGAAGAATCTTCATTGTGAAGGAATAAACAATGTATTCAGTGCTCAACACTAAACTGAAACAGTATTAATGTAAATGTGGCTCCTTAACAAAGCCTTGATGAAATTCTCTGATGGATCCGGTTGAGAGTTTCTTCAGTGGTTCTCTCAGGCTTCTTCTCTTCATTGCTAAAAATGTCACCTCATGTGGCATTACATCACATACGCAAAGCGAGCCGTGGATAAACATGGGTGTGTGTTTTGCATGCTGAGTTTCTTTTTCTTTCCGGATGTGTGCTCTGTTATGCTCTTCACAGTTTCGTGGCAGCATCCTGGTGGATTCGGTGTTATTTCAGCGCTGTGGGCCATGTTTAATAAAAGTCATGCGTGCTAGTTTGAATGAATCTCTGCTGTTTGATGTGTGCAACTTTATCTCGGGCTTTAAGTATGTTTATCTCATTCCCAAAACATAACATTGTCATATAATATTTAAACCGAGAAAAGACGCTGGGTCTTTGATGTTGGTAAATGTGTTAAGCAATACCTCATGTGATGAAAAGGAGAACATGTTTAAATATTTACTGAGGGATCTTCCTTGCTGAACTTTTCCAAATTAATCTCTCATCAAACAATGACCTTAGATGCCTGGTATCGGTGTAGAAGCTTTAGAGATGCTTGGGCACTCATTCGGATCATGAACAACACCTCAGGTTTCCATAAGACCAGAAAAGGATCATCCTGTGATTGTGGGCGCATTTGCATCTGAGAAACTCATCCATCATTAAAGTCAACATGAAATCAAAACTGACCTTCTGACGGTGTACTATAGACTTTCTTTTCACAACAATTCATCAACAAACTAAACCTGTTGGGCCTAAACACCTCTCTCTGTAACTGGATCCTATACTTACTAACTAGAAGACCTCAGTCAGTCCGTGTCGGCCGTAGCATCTCCAGCACTACCACACTGAGCACAGGTGCCCCACAGGGCTCTGTGCTCAGCCCGCTGCTCTTCATGCTGTCTCAAACCCAAAGAGGTATTCTTTATAAAAGTGAACGCTCAGCCACGCCCTCCTAAAACACCTCTTTATCCATCCATCTATCCTCATCCATCTATGAAGGATGAAGGCTGTCAAACATATGAAACTGTTTAATCATAGCAGTGGGCGTTTAGTTTACATCAGTCTACAATCCAGCAAACCTATTTTTTTTCATGCCTTTCATTGTTATCAGGAACAACAAGCTTTCTGCTGGATTGAGAAATATATATTAAAACACTGATCACATGCACTACGAATTCTGCTAAAAACAAAAAAATCTATTCATATTGATAATGATTAATATCATTTTCATCATCATAAATGTAAAATATAAAAAATATCTAATAATTAACAAGGAATACACGTTCCAAATGGTTTATTTGATGTTTGAAATTATTAAGAATTGTATTTAAATTTTATTTAAAAAACATGCAAGTGTTACTTTAGTATCATTTGATTTGAATTATTTCTGTTAATTTTTGTAATTTTGTCTTCGTAATTTTATTAGGTTTTTTAAAATCGTTTTAAGAAAAATATCTATGTAATTTTTTCTAATTTATATATTTTGTTTATCATTTTAGTACTTTTTAAGTAAAACTAAATGAAATATGAGACATTACAAGTTTTGTTCATTTTAGTTTTGATTATTTCTTTATTTTAGTACTTTGAGTTAAACTTCATAAAAATGAGAAATTAAATAAAGTAAATTTTTTAGATATATATTTTAAAGTAACAGAAATGTTTTGTTTTATGGTTTTAGTTTTGGTTAACCATAATAACCCGAACAACCAATTAACTTTTTTTTTTCCTTCATGGATTTAAATAACATTGTGCATCAATAATATAAAGATCCAGGAAAACTGGTCACCAGTATTTTGTAAGAGTGTTGTGTTACAGTGTGTAGTGGAAACTGTGTGTGTGTGTGTGTGTGTGTGTGTGTGTTTCTGCATTATGATATCCCTCAGTGCTGTTTAAAAGCCTTAATGTACTATTGGTCTCTCTTTACTCGTAGCAGAGGGTCTCTCAGGATGAGTGCTCGACATCGGACCGCTTCCCAGGATTCCCAGGAGGAGCCGGATGATGAGGTTGTGCCCTACAGCGATGACGAGACGGACGACGAGTTACAGTCAGAAGACGATCTGGATCGGAGAGCAGACCAGCTGCCAGAACCAGAAATCAGACCCACGCCTGCCACCGGTGAGTTTGAGGACGGATCTGGTGTGAAAGTGTCCTGTTAGTGCTTCTTCTGATGGCGATTCTCCTCTCAGAGCCCGGCTGGAGCATCCGAGCCAATGACCGGGAATACTGCAATCAACCCCAGTTTCAGAAGAAGGTCTTTCTGTGCGTCAAGAAAAGCAGATATTCTGTAAGTGAATCCGTTGGTGTTTCTCAAACCTGAATTGACGGATTGTGCACTGTCAATTTGGACTAATTACTATGTTTCTGAAAGACGCCTCTTCTGCTGCATTTATTTGATAATACAGTAAAAACACTAATATTATAAAAACATTGGTATTAATCAGAAATGTTTCTTGAGCAGCAAATCATCATATCAGAATGATTTCTGAAGGATGGTGTGACACTGAATGCTTTATTGAAGATGCTGAAAATTCAGCTTTGATCACAGAAATAAATTAGTTTTTACTTTATATTCAAATAGAAAACACTTATTTGAAATTATAATAATATTTCACATTTTTTTTTACTGTATTTTGATTAAATAAATGCATCCTTGGTGAACAGGAGAGACTTCTTTAAAAAAAAACATTAAACTATTCCAGATTTTTGACTGGTGTTGTATATAGAAAAGAAGATTATTTACATGTTTTATGTTATGCTTTTATATTGTGGTGATGTACTGCAGTGCTTAAATTGAACTTCATTATTTTTTAGCTCTTTGAGGAGGAACTTTGTTAATGTCAAACTGCATTCTAGTATGTTTTTCTGTCAAATGTTTAATTCACCTTTGAAATCAGCAACAACGTCATAGTTCATAGTTCTACTCATAGTGACTTAACAAATGTTGCATGTCAGTCTTATGTTGCACTTCAGTCGGAAACATTTATCTGGTTGGAAACGCCTTCAGGAAACACCAGATAATTAAATGACACGTCATGCATTTTGTCATTGTGTCTAAATACCTCTAAAACCTCGGGGCTTGGCCTCTAATGTGATCTAATCGGAGTGTTTTATGGCCATTTTCTTTTGTAATTTACACAGTGGTGGAGTTTAAGATCTTTGGTTTGTCAGATGTGTGTGTGTGTGTGTGTGTGTGTGTGTTTGTGTGTTCATCGTGACTGGATCTGTCTTGAGGTTGAAATGTTACCCTTCCAGAGCAGATATAGATGTGTTGTGATTTGCATCTAGGGAAATCAGTTGGGTTTGGAAACTAAAATTCTGCTCCAGAAAGAGAGTGAATGGAACTAAAATAGAGAAACCAAAGAACAGGAAATGAAATATAGAGACACACTGAATCAGACTCATGAGACTGAACCGATGATAGCTTGCTTCTTCAACCAGATAGAGACTTTTTCGTACAATTCAGGCTTTTTTTTCAATATTATTTTTGGTTTGTCTTGCAATTCAGAAAAATAAAAGAGCTAGAATTGCAATTACATGTTTTATATATATATTCATTCTGTGGTGAAAAAAAATAATAATTTTGAAACAGAGTTGTGAGATGTGAACTCAGAATTCCCATAGAAAATATTTATTTATTAATATAAATATTATATTACAGTAATTCTAGATTTAAAAAAAACATTTTTTTTATTTTTTTTATCTGAGGATCTTATCCATCATGTATGTATGTTTATAGATTTTTTTTATTGCTATAAATATTGCAAATATATTAAAATATTATAAAATGAATTACTTATACTTTTAGGAAAATAAACGGTCAGTTTCACATTGTCATTTTATGAATCATATAAACGCATGATACAAACTCTCTTTTTATGTCGAATATCAGAATTCTGAGATGCAAAATCATAAAAATAAAATCAGAATTGTGAGATTATTGCTAATATATTCCAGCTTCATATTTGAGAAACTTCATGAGAAAGTCTGCATCATTTTAAACTTACTGAAAAGCCTGTGTTACACGAGAAGGCATTTTTTCCTATATATATATATATATATATATATATATATATATATATATATATATATATAAAATCACATTCAGCAGGGAATGTTTTTTATAAAGTGATTTTTACTACATCTTGGGTTAAGTGTGTTAAGTGCAATAGTTCACAATTCAATTCTTTTTGGATGAGAACCTGCAGAACTGAAGACTTAAAGATTTATTCCAGTTGCATGTGTTTTCATTTAAAGGGCAATGCAATCAAGACGTACAAATATAACGTCCTCACCTTCCTGCCGCTGAACCTGTACGAGCAGTTTAAGAGAGCGGCCAACCTCTACTTCCTGTGTCTGCTGATCCTGCAGGTTTGAGAGACAAAACACCACACACTATTGAGATTCATTTTTTTTTCATTTTTTTACCAAAAAAAGTTTGCTGCATAGATAGCATGAAAAATCAATGCAAATTTGTGTTGCACTCATACATTGTGTATAATAAGACATTTATTATTTAGTTATTAAAAATGTATTATTTATTTAATTATTTTTTTAGTATTTTTTTTATTTTAGAGACTCATCAGTAGCTCTTAAATGCAACATGTATATTAATATAAATATTGAAAACATATTTAAAAACAATACAGAATCAGTTATTAAATATTTTTTAAAGATAAACAGGGTATATTTTGATTTAATGTTGTCATTTTATGAATCATATGGCCATATGAACTTCAGTCCATCTGTTTTCATATGTCAGATTATTAAAAATGAATTAAATATAAAATATTTGTATATAAAACTTAATGTGTTGTGTTTTATTAATATAAATAAAATAAAATTTAAATAATTATATATTTCAACAATAATATTTTATAGAAAAATTATAATTTATAAAACATTTTCTTTATGTAATTATTGAAGATAAACAGTCAGTGTATTTTTTTCTCAGATCATAAAAAATGTGTGTGTGTGTGTGTATAATATATATCTCAATAAAATATTATTTAAAATATTACATTAAATTAAAATAATTTAATTTTAAATTAAACAAAACTGCATTAAATGAAACAAAACAAACAAATTATAAAAATATTTATAGTCCCTGTTTTTCTTAAAAATGATGCAATAATTCATTCTGTAATATATTTTCAATATTTATTTAAAATATTTTATTGAAAATAGACAGGGTTGATTAATTGTTTTATTAATCAAATGAACATAGGATATAAACAAATCTTTTTTGTATGTCAGATCATTAAAAACAAACATACGTATATATTATTATTGTTGCATGTATAAGTACAATAATAAATATCTTAAAATGCATTGCATTTATTAAATGAATAGTATTAAATTAAGTGATATATATTATTTTTGATGTTGTCTTGTGAATCATCTGAAGGATTGATGTGAATGGCTGTGTTTGCATGTGTCAGATCATTCCTCAAATCACCACGCTGCCGTGGTACACCACCCTGGTGCCGTTAGTGCTGGTGTTGGGCATCACCGCCATTAAAGACCTGGTGGACGACCTGGTGAGTGTCTGCACAGGTTTCTGATCAAAGACCGTCATTAATGACATTATGTGCTAATGCTTTCTGTCATCTGAAAGGCACGACACAGGATGGACAAAGAAATCAACAACAGAAGGTGTGAGGTGCTGCTCAATGGCAGGTGAAGACCAACTTTAATCTGCTTTAATACTCAAGTACAGGAGAATAGTGCATAAAAATGTTGAAATCAATGCCCAGAGTGAATTCTCTCTTGTCAGATTTGAAGAGACCAGATGGATGAACCTGCAAGTTGGTGATGTGGTCAGACTAAAGAAAAATGATTTTATTCCGGTAAATCATTATTTAATCTGTTAAACCTTCCTGTTGAGAATTTCCCCTGTTTAATTTAATTTAATTTAATTTATTTTTTTTTTATTTTTTTATTTTTTATTTTATTTTATTTTTTATTTGTTATTTTATTTGTATTTTTTTACAATTTGTATTTTATTTTTTATTAATTTAATTTAATTAAATTCCGTTTTAATTTAATAAAAACTTTCTAAATTTTATTTAAATTTGTTTTAATTTAATATGATACAAATATTTTTAAATAATTTTTTTTTAATTTAATTTGTTGTTTTATCCATGCACCATGTGAGTGTTGTCTTTAGATATTTTCATCTGTTGTAGAGCTTTTATAAATTATACAAATAAATTATTAAATAAATAAATAAAATGATCTATTAATTAAACTATTAATTTTTAATAAATTAAAAAAACAATTCTAAGAGACTTGGAAAGTTTTAAATATAAATGATATATTAAGTGAGATATTTAGATAAAATTAAAATATTTAATTGGCATAGTTCAATATTTAAATGTTTGGAATATTATAATGTTAGTGAAATATTTAGTGTTAGTGTCTATCACATTATTCTCTATTTTAAAAAGGGCTTGACTGAATCCTGTTTGTTTCTGCGCTTTTCTCTCTCTTTTTTTTAATGGATCCTGATTATTAAACCTTTTATTGTCGTAACATTACCCTGAATATTTATTTGGTGTCGTGTCAAGTTTATGCTCCAGTTTGTGTTTAGTTTTTTGTTGTACAGTATGTGTTTCTTCATCATGTTTAAGCTCTCCTTCTCACCTGTGTTTTGACCTTTGACCTCATGTAGGCCGATATTCTGTCGTTGTCCAGCTCCAATCCCAACAGTCTGTGTTATGTAGAGACGGCGGAGCTCGACGGGTAAGATGCGTATTTCCACACTTAATCTACTTCTGGCCATAACCATAAAACCATTTGTGATTGCATGAATCAGTATTTGTGTAATTTAATGACTTGTTTTTTTGTAATTACCACATTATGAACGTACATTGATTCATAATGGAAATTGTGTAATGGATTTGTTGTTGGTCTTGTTCAGTTGTTCAGTCCAAACACACTCGCTTTATTTTGTTCTTTACATACAAAGAATCATAATTAAATCCTGACTTTATTCGTCTGTGTGCTTTTGAATTGTTTTATTAATGTAAAAAAAAACAAGTAAATGATATAATTAATAATGTAATATTATAATTAATTTTTAATAAATGTTTTAAAAATTTCTTTTTTCTTTTTTATTATTATTAAATTTTCAGTCAATTTGCTTAGTCCTAATATAATTTTTTTTCATAAATATTAAAATATTGATTTGACATATATATATATAATATTTACAATTTAAAAAAAATTTCAATACTAAAAGTATTCTAATATTAATGAATTATCAACAGCAAGAAACTACACTTTTTTTGTATTTAATTTTTTTATTATGATTATGAGTTCGACTGTGTTTATGGATCCTAATTCTTTACTCAAACAAGAAATTGAAGCAAATTAATATTCAAGGTGTATGTCAGCCTTTCCTCTGTTTTATATTTTAAAGTATGGATCATAATTCATTTTCTGGGTTTCTCTGTCTGTATCTTTCATTGTTTCATAAATATATAAAATTGTAGATATTAAATATTTAATTGATAGAATATTGTATTTTTTGTTATTTTATAAAATCATTTTCATTTTAATTTGTTATTTTATAAAAAATAATTCATTTTAATTCAAGTCTTTTAATGCTAAAAGAATTACAATATTAGTGAAATATCCACTGCAAGTTGAACTAAAAAAAAAAAAAAAAAAAAAAAAATATATATATATATATATATATATATATATATATATATATAATAAATAAATAAATAAAATACAGAATATAAAGTAAAAAAATTTACTGGAGCAGGTTTTAGTGCATGTTGTTGTCAGATGACTCTTATTTTGTAGTTTCTGATTGTTGGCTTTCGTTTGGTTTGTCCAGAGAGACGAATCTGAAGTTTAAGATGGGTCTCAAGGTGACAGACGAGTGTCTTCATGAGGAGGATCAGTTGGCCAGGTTTAATGGTGAGTATGATACGAGTGTTTGACGAAACAACAGATCATTGGTGTCCAAGTAGTTGCATGATTGTAATTGTACATGTACCGCATCCTATTTTGAATGTTGAGATTAAGACACAACGTCACTGTTTTAAAGTGTACGGTAATCTCCTGCTCCGTGTCTTTCTCAGCGCTGATTTTGTGCGAGGAGCCCAACAACCGTTTGGATAAGTTTATGGGAACGATGATCTGGGACACTCAGAGTTACCCGCTCGACCTGGACAACATGCTGCTCAGAGGATGCAAGATTCGCAACACGGACGTGTGCCACGGCCTGGTCATATTCGCAGGTCCGTTCCATACGCTGCCCGACACACACACGTTTATGTTCAGGCTTCGGTGTGTGTTTGTGTTTGTAAAAGAGCTGTGATGTTTGTTCTGCAGGAAATGACACTAAGATCATGAAGAACGGAGGGAAGACCAGGTTCAAACGCACCAGGATAGACATACTGATGAACTACATGGTCTACACGGTCAGTGAAACGCACATTAACTTACATTTCACTTCTTCAGTTCAGAGACATTTGACTCTTTCTTAATTTTATTTATTTTTTAACCCACTTTTACACAGCATCCCTTGACTTTTTAATATTCCTTTTAATATGACTTTTTTAAAAAAAAATCAAAAATACTTTTAATTTTTTTATTTATTTAGATTTCCAAAATATATTTATAGAGTGTATTCATCATTTTATTTATATTATTTATTATTTACATTGTCTTGATGATTACCTACTTAGCATTTTTATCTATATAGAGGTTCGTTTTTATTTTATAGAGTGTATTTATTGAAAGGTATATTCTTAGATTTATTAATTATTATTTATATAGACTGCATATAAAGTTTATATATATATATTTACAGAAAGTGCATTTATGGTTTAGGTCATATTTATAGAGATTGATTTCAGTTTTGTTAGTATTTATATTAGTCAATACTTTTTTAAATATTTAATTTAATTTAATTTTAATTTTACTTTTATTTATAGACTGAACTTATACTTGTTTATTTAATACTTGTATTTATATAATGATTTGATAGAGGTTTATTTATTCATAGAGATTCAGTTTACTAGTTTTATTAAATATTTTATTAATTTTATTTATAGTCATTGCATTCATAGGATTGTTTATTTATATTATTTAAAATTCTTATTTATAGCTTCAATTTATAGATATGTGTTTATTTATAGAAAGTGGATTCTTTGCTTAATTTTATTTGTTTTTATTGCATTTATAGATTGTGTTTATTTATTTATATTTTTCATTTTATATTTGTTAGAGTATATATTATAGAGTTTTTAGTTTTTATTGAGACCATTTGTAGAGTTTTATGTATTCTGTATGTATCTTAATGATGGAAAAGTGCATTATTTTTAATTTAATTAAATTTTTTATTTTAATTAATTTTTTTTATGTCAAGGTGCTGCAACATTTGCATTAAATCCAATCTCATTTTGCATCCTAAAATGTTTCGGTGGCTCTCTGTTTCTCCCTGTAGATCTTTGGGTTGCTGGTTTTGTTGTGTGCTGGTCTGGCCATCGGACACACGTACTGGTACGAGAGCATCGGCTCGAAGGCCTGGTATCTAATCGACGGCCTCGACTACTCTTCATCTACCCGAGGCTTCCTCAGTTTCTGGGGCTACATCATCATCCTCAACACCATGGTGCCCATCTCTCTCTATGTGAGGTACGACAGCCGCCTCTCCTCCGCTCTCTCTGCACACAGCTCTCGTTATTCAGCAGATAACTCACTGGTTTTGTTCTCTCAGTGTGGAGGTGATCCGCTTGGGTCAGAGTAAGTTCATTAACTGGGATCTGCAGATGTACTACGGTGAAAAAGACACGCCGGCCAAAGCCAGGACCACCACACTGAACGAGCAGCTGGGGCAGGTCGAGTACATCTTCTCTGATAAAACCGGCACGCTCACGCAGAACATCATGGCCTTCAAGAAGTGCACCATCACAGGACGCACTTACGGTGAGACAAAACACCCACTCTGTTTTTAGAGGAACAATAGAAATCCTGAAATGCTTCTTGATGAATTCAACACGATAAGTTCTACAGTATCTGTATATAAAGGCCTTTAAATGATCATGATCAAAACTTATTGTACACAACAGTTTTGTTACAATTAAAACCTTAAAAATATGTATTAATATTTGAGTTGCTTAATAAAATGAATGTCTAAATAATATATATATATATTTATATATATATATATATATATATATATATATATATATATATATATATATATATATATATATATAAGAAGCTAGTTGTCAAGGCAAAATTTCACAAAATAAAAATAATTATTTTTATAAAATTTTAATTATTCTAAAATAATTAAAACTGAATTAAAAAAAAAAAAAAAAATATATATATATATATATATATATATATATATATATATATATATATATATATATATATATATATATATATATATATATATATATAACAGTAATAAAATATGCAAAAACAATTTAAAAATACAAAAAATAAAATGAATTTAGGTATTTATAAAAACCATGATAGTGCATCTGATAGTTCATTATTTTTTAGCAAGTAAAAGTCCTTTTAGTATAATTGTACAAAAGTCCACCTTCAGCTTGTGGATTGCTTATCTTTTTGCTGTGAAATCTGTCATGTAAGAATAACATTGATAATATTAATAATATAATATTTATTGTAATATATATATATATATATATATATATATATATATATATATAATGTATATATATGTTTTGATCATCAAACTAAGCATATAATTATCATCCTGCATATTATTGGGACATAGTGTGTGTATATATCATTTTATGTAAGTGTCTGTTATACTGTTTAATCTCATTGATGTATATTACAAGCTATTTTTTGGTTCATTTAATTATCATAATCTGCACCAAATTGCATATTTTGGTCAGTTTGGGCCTCTGAATAAAACGGAGCAGTTTTTTTTTCTCACCATATCTACTATATGAGCCATAAAAGCCTGATTTGAACTATAATTTCATATGTCAGGATGTACAGGGTTAATGCATGCATTCGAGTCATTGTTATTGAGGTTTTATATGTCAAACCAGTAGATGCATTTAAATCAAGTATGAAAAGAGCGCTGTGTGTGTGTGTGTGTGTGTGTGACTGTGGGGGAGATTTGAGGCTTAAATTTCACACAGGTCAGGTTTCTGTGGTTGGGAACAGTGAATGATTTTAAAACTGGATGACACCTTCGACCTTGCCATTAAAATTACTCAATATCATCTGTTTTGCACACAGTGATTACGTCACATTCTTAGAGGCAATGACTTTTGCTGATGCTTATAAACCCCTAACAGTGAGTATTAAATGAGTGACTCATATTTGAGAAGGTTGTTAAGTTAAAGGTATATTGAGACGTCTCATTCCATGCTGTCTGCACTCAGAAGGGTGCTTTAGTGCTTTATGATCCAGCACTATTTAAAGTGCCAATTCTTTAGTGTTCTTGCTTTATCAATCCAGTGATCTATATTAGTGTGAAAATTGACAATGCTTTATGTTGATCTGTAGGAGATCCCACCAGTGCAGACGGTGTGTCACTGGATCGTGGAACGGTACGTACGCAGAATTACGTCTTTATTTAAAATTGCATTTATATATATATATATATATATATATATATATATATATATATATATATACACACACACTTACTGTATATGCATTTACATTTTTTTTATTTGATTTTTATTTATTTATTATAGAGTATATAGCAAATAATAATATATAAAATATAAATATAGTTTTTTTGATGGATATTTAGATTTTATTCATAGAGTACATTTATAATTTGATTGATTTTTATTACTTTTTATTTACAGAATACACTCAAAGTTTTATATATTCACATTATTTTATTATTATTTATACAGAGTACTTTTACAATATTTATAGAGAGTACATTACTATTTGTATAGAGAGTGCATTTTTAGTTGTTTTATTTTCGTTGAGCTTTATTTGTATTTATAGAAAGTGCATTTGTATTTTGATTAAATTATTTGATTATATTTTATTTATAGGGAATACATTTATATATTTATTGATTGATTGGTTGATTTTTATTTATAGAGAGTACATCTACAGTTAGATTGTTTATTATAGAGAGTGGATTTATATGGTTTTATGTATTCATTTATATATTTATTGATTGGTTGAGTGTTTATTTGATTCGTAGTTTTTTAATAGAGGGTATATGTATATAGTTTATTAATTAATTTGAGAGAGCGGACATTATTTATAGAGAGTGCATTTATTCATTTTAATTTTTTTTTATTACGTGTTCAACGTGACGTGATTTTATTTAGTTTTAGCTAACGTCATTTTAAGTTAGCCTTTAAAGCTAATAGCTTTTAGTCAAAATGTTTGATTGGCAATTTATATATCATTTCACTTTCTCTCAAATTGTTGCTCAGCCTGTGGATTTCAGTTGGAATAAATACGCCGAAAAGAATTTCCAGTTTGAAGACCATTTCCTCGTTTCCTCTATCCGTGCGAAGAAGGACCCCCAAATTCTGGAGTTTTTCAAACTACTGTCCTTGTGTCACACCGTCATGGTTGAGCAGAAAGAGGGTGAGGAGACCAAAACCAGAATTATCTGCTGAGATTATACAGTAATAAACAGTAATACGAGCATGTTGCATCTTCTTGATTCTATTTTGTGTGAAAGCTAAAAAAATGCTGCTGTTTATTTGTATGCTGCATATTTCCTCTGTGTTCAGATGAGTTGGTGTACCAGGCTGCGTCTCCTGATGAGGGCGCTCTGGTTTCAGCAGCATGCAACTTTGGTTATGTGTTCTTGTCCCGAACGCAGGACACCATCACCGTCCTGGAGATGGACCATGAGGAGACCTACGAGATGCTCGCTCTGCTCGACTTCAACAGCGACCGCAAGCGCATGTCCATCATCCGTGAGTCTTTCTCTTCTTCACTTCCTGTCTGTCAGTCGCTGTAATCGATTTCTCACTCTTGTGTGTGTTTGTGTGTAGTGAGATATCCAGACGGTAAAATTCGTCTGTACTGTAAGGGCGCAGACACTGTGATCTACCAGAGACTCGATGCTAATAGCAAGAATAAAGAAACCACGCAAGAAGCTCTGGACGTGAGTACCAACACTTTTAATAAATCCATGTTTAAATGTATCAAGCTTTAAAAAGTAGAAAAAAAGCATCATATGAAATTTCAAAATAGTACTCCATTTGACCGTATTAAAAGCAATGGTGTTTTACTTAACTCTAACCAAAACCATAAAACTAGGAAAATAAAACTTAACTGAAATAAAATCAAATATAAAATAACTTAAACTTATTTACCAAGGCAACATTTATAATTTTCATTTAGTTTATCTTGATGCACAGAAAAACTAAACTAAAACCGTAAGAAAAATATATAAAAATATGTAGACTTGCAGTATTAAAAAAAGAAAAAAACTAATAAACGTAAAAAAGCACACAACAGAATTACAGGCTAAAATTGCTAAAATTAAACTAAAATTAAAATCAAAACAGAAACAGAGAAATTTTTGGATGTCTTTATTTATAACGCCATAAATCTGAAAATTCTGTCATTAGCCAAAAAATTATATATAATTTTCACAATATTTTAACGCATAAAATCAAGAAAATTAACAAAACCATCAGTAAAAACCTTTATAATATTTATAGAAGTAAAACTTTAAATTTTGTTGTCTGTATGTGCTGCTGAAGTTGAGAAAAAAAACTAATTTTAAGAAACGGCCTTTAAACATATGCATTGTAATTGAAACACAAAAACTGTGCAATAATAAAATAAAATTATATATGAACAAACCCCTCAGTAAAAATATTCAGAATATATAGAGGAATAAAACTCTAAATTTTGGTGTCTGTATTTGCTGCTGAAGTTGAGAAAAAAACTAATTTTAAGAAACGGCCTTTAAACATATGCATTGTAATTGAAACACAAAAACTGTGCAATAATAAAATAAAATTATATATGAACAAACCCCTCAGTAAAAATATTCAGAATATATAGAGGAATAAAACTCTAAATTTTGGTGTCTGTACGTGCTGCTGAAGTTGAGAAAAAAACTAATTTTAAGTAATGGCCTTTAAACATATGTATTGTAATTGAAACACAAATACTGTGCAATAATAAAATTAATTTATATATGAACAAACCCCTCAGTAAAAATCTTAAGAATATATAGAGGAACAAAACTCTAAATTTTGGTGTCTGTACTTGCTGCTGAAGTTGAGAAAAAAACTAATTTTAAGAAACGGCCTTTAAACATATGCATTGTAATTGAAACACAAAAACTGTGCAATAATAAAATAAAATTATATATGAACAAACCCCTCAGTAAAAATATTCAGAATATATAGAGGAATAAAACTCTAAATTTTGGTGTCTGTACTTGCTGCTGAAGTTGAGAAAAAAACTAATTTTAAGTAATGGCCTTTAAACATATGTATTGTAATTGAAACACAAATACTGTGCAATAATAAAATTAATTTATATATGAACAAACCCCTCAGTAAAAATCTTAAGAATATATAGAGGAACAAAACTCAAAATTTTGGTGTCTGTACGTGCTGCTGAAGTTGAGAAAAAAACTAATTTTAAGTAATGGCCTTTAAACATATGCATTGTAATTGAAACACAAAAACTGTGCAATAATAAAATAAAATTATATATGAACAAACCCCTCAGTAAAAATCTTAAGAATATATAGAGGAACAAAACTCAACATTTTGGTGTCTGTACGTGCCGCTGAAGTTGAGAAAAAAACTAATTTTAAGAAACTGCATTTATGTATTGTATTTTAATCGAAATCGAATACAGATGCAAATAGATAAAGTGCAATCAAATAAACAATTAAAGGATTTCTTTCCACTATTGCGAAACAGCACATTATGAAAAGCCAAATAGCCCAAAAAGTCAAAATTGATTGGTGCATGAAAAAAATTTTTCCTGTAGTGTTTGGCCTTCAAGCAGAAAAGCATGCGTTGTGTGCTAAACGGTTGGATTTTTCTTTCAGATCTTTGCGAACGAGACGCTGCGGACTCTGTGTCTCTGCTATAAAGACATCAGTCAGGCGGAGTACGACGCCTGGTCTCAGAAACACCAGGCTGCCAGCGTTTCAATGGAGAACCGTGAGGAGGCCCTGGACACTGTGTACGAAGAGATCGAGGAAAACCTTTTGGTACAGAAATAAGAAAGAAAAAAATATTATTAATTTCAGGGAAGTGACTAGTGATCTAGTGCATTAGTCGGGGTCATTAACCTGTTAGTGTTTGGTTATTGCCTGATAACAGACACTTTTATCCACTTTTAGCAAACCCTTTTATCCAAGGTGACTTAATATGCAACATAATGTTAAAGTAATATAATATGCATAATGTTAAAGTAATATAATATGGATAATGTTAAAGTAATATAATATGCATAATGTTAAAGAAATATAATATAGTATAAATTTAGGTTGATAATGTCTAAATTAATTTAGTTTCAGCAACTGTCTGATTGTACAAAAATATTGGCCTTATATTTAAAAAAAAAATCCAGTTATCTGCGAAAATATATCTTATGTATTGTAGTTTTTTAATATTAGAAAAACTATACTCTCAGTAAAATTTTTATATTAAATCGAATGTTAATAATTATTTTACCTGTATATTTTAAATGAATTACATTTTATTATATTTTATGCTATATATATATATATATATTAGTATTAAACTTTTATTATATTATTCAGCCTATCAGATATCTGCACGATATATCTTATGTATAGCTAAAATCTGAAAATCGATATTCTTACTTAAACATTTATTTTGAATTTGTTAATGTGCTAAACAACTTTTTTTTCATCTTGTATATTACATATAAAAAACTAATAAATATTTCTGTATAATAATATGTATGCAGTAATTTATTTTTATCGTAGATTTATTTAATACGTTTTTTATTTTATAATAATTAAGTGTGTAATTTATGTTTGTTCATTCAGCTGATTGGAGCGACAGCCATTGAAGATAAACTTCAGGACGGCGTCCCAGAAACCATCGCAAATCTGGCCAAAGCTGACATCAAGATCTGGGTTCTGACCGGAGACAAGAAAGGTGAGCAATGCACATGTGAAATAATGAGTTATTTTAACAGAGATCGGTTTGATTTCTAATGGATTTTGTTTGTCTCATGCTCAGAGACCGCTGAGAACATCGGCTACGCCTGCCAACTGCTGACCGATGATATGAAGATCCACTACGGAGAGGACGTGAAGTACGTGTCTGTGAATGTGTCAGTGTCTTGAGACTGAGTGTCTGCTTTCTGACTCTCTTCTTGTTTCTCTCTCAGTGTTCAGCTGAGGAACAGACAGACACAAAGGCGCAACGACCCTCAAGGACGCAATAAGAAGCTGAAGGAGCAGTTTTACACAGAGCCTGGCAAGAACGCGCTCGTCATCACTGGAGGCTGGCTGGTGCGTTCACCAAACACTGATCCACAAAACTGATCCCGAAACACAAATTAAAGCACTCCATTTGACATGAGGTTGATATAACTCAATATAAAAAGCTATACATCAAATAAACTATTAATTAATATAAAATCATTCAAATGTTTGGGTTCAGTACAGAGTTATACAGTGATTTAATAATACAGTGACAGTAAAGCTATTTGTTACAAAATATTTCTATTTCAAATAAATGCTGTTCTTTTTAACTTTTTGTTCCTAAAAGAATCCTGAAAAATTAAACGTATCACGGCTTCCACAAAAATATGAAGCTTATAAATGACAATTAGAAATGTTTCTGAAAGATCATGTGACACTGAAGACTGGAGTAATGGTGCTGAAAATACAGCTTTGATCACAGAAAATAAATTATATTTGACTGTATATTTACATAGAACGCTGTTATTTTAAAGTAAAATATTTTTTCACAGTATTTCAGTTTTTACTGTATTTTTGATCACATAAATGAAGCATTGGTGAGAGACAAAAACATACCCACTTTAAACTTCTGTACCCTACTGTAACTTCCAAATGTAAATATTTTAAATAAGTTTTAATATTTTGCTTATGTAATTTTGCTGGAAAACTAATTTTATATGGACAAAATGATAAAAATAGATCATATAAACAAGTAAAATATGGACATTGTCTTGTAGGGAATCTTACATAAATATTGAACAATTTGGGCAATAACTAAATGTTTTTTCTCACAAAATACTGATAATAGATTTTACATATTGGTCCGTAATATTCTTTTTTTTAAATGAAAATAAATAAATCGCTAAAGTTGATCAACAGGAAACAGTTAGAAACTAAAGTTTGTATCTCCTACTATTACTGTATTTTTCGGACTATAAGTCGCACTTGAGTACAAGTCGCATCAGTCCCAAAATTACGTCATAATGAGGAAAAAAACATATATAAGTCGCACTGGACTATAAGTCGCATTTATTTAGAACCAAGAGAAAACATTACCGTCTCCAGCCGCCAGAGGGCGATCTATGTTTTCAGTGTAGACTACAGGAGAACTGAGCAGCATAGAGCGCCCTCTGGCGGCTGGAGACGGTAATGTTTTCTCTTGGTTCATTTCTCTTGGTTCATGTCAAATTAATTTTGATAAATAAGTCGCACCTGACTATAAGTCGCAGGACCAGCTAAACTATGAAAAAAGGTGCGACTTATAGTCCGGAAAAATACGGTAGTCTAAAAGCACTTTCTGGTCTCTGTGCAGAATGAGATCCTGTACGAGAAGAAGAAGAAGCGTCGTCGCTTGCGTCTGAAGAAGCTCAGGAAGCGGTTCATTCACTCCACCAATCCTCCAGACAGCAGTCAGCCCGTGGACGAATGGGAGAAGGAGAAGAGACAGGAGGATTTCGTGGACATGGCGTGTGAATGCAGCTCGGTGATCTGCTGTCGCGTGACGCCCAAACAGAAGGCTAACGTGGTCAGTCTGGTCAAACGCTACAAGAAGGCAGTGACTCTGTCCATCGGCGACGGAGCCAATGACGTCAACATGATCAAGAGTGAGTGAGAGCTGGATCTCATTCCTGACCCACACCCATGTTATTTTACATTTATGCATTTAGCAGACAAGCGACTTATATTGCATTCAGGCTAACAATTTTCGCAGTGCTCTACCACTTAAGCTATAATTTTTGATTTTCTGTTATCAAGTTAATTTTTAGGCTTAGTCTAAATTTAGACTATCATTTATGACTAAATTTAGTTTTGAGGTTTAAAAATTGTTTTACATTTTAATTTGAGTCATTTTGTTGTGTTTTTGTCAATTTTATAGGTTAGTTTTTTTATATACATATGTTTTTTTTATTTATTTCAGTTTTAGTTGCTTTAATACTTAGTTAAACTAAAAATAAGTAAAATTTTCTTTAGGCAACTGGCTGAAAATATATTTTTAAATTTTTATTATTATTATTATTATTTTTTATTTTTATTTTTTTTGGTGGTTTGTGGTTATGGGTTTAGTTTTAGTTTGTTTTTGTTAATGATACTAACCCTGAACTAGACGACAATTAGATAATCAACTTTTTATTCATATAAATTCAGTTTAAAATGTTTTTTCAAGAGTTCAAAAGTGTAATTGAAGAGGCAACTATTAGTTTTGATGAATATTTTGTGTAGTTTTTTATTATTTTATGTTGTCTGTTATGATTTAAATTTTACTTTTAGTAATTTAGTTTTTTTATTTTTGTTTTTTATGTTGTTTTTTTAAATATGTCTGTTTTTATTATATATATATATATGTATATAGATATATATAGTTATAGATATATACCTTTTTCTTCTGTTTTCTTCAGTTTAGTACCTCAAATTAAACTAAACAAAAATTAGAGATGTTGCAAGTTATGAAATATGTTTTTAAATAACATGTGGTAATATATATTAGTTTATTTTTAGTAATTTTGTTGTGTGTTTTCATTGTTTCTAGCTTGTTTTTTTTTTAAGTTTGGGTTATTTTAGTACTTCAAATTAAGTAAAAAAATACAAAAATTAAATGAAATACTGCCTCTACAGTCGCCAACTAGCTGAAACCATTTTATTTTATTTTATTTTATTTTATTTTAGTCAAGTGTAGCGCATGAAGTAATATGGATATAGTTCTAGTTTTAGTTAACAATAAAAACCTTGATCCAGACAATGATCAGAGAATCAACTTTCATTCAAAGTATTAATTGATTTGAAGTGTTTTGTCAAGAGTATAAAATGCAGTTGTCTCCTTCCCATGCTCCTTTGCAGCTGCGGACATCGGTGTGGGCATCAGTGGTCAGGAGGGGATGCAGGCGGTAATGTCCAGCGATTACGCCTTCGCTCAGTTTCGTTATCTTCAGCGCCTCCTGCTGGTCCACGGACGCTGGTCCTACATCCGCATGTGCAAATTCCTGCGCTACTTCTTCTACAAGAACTTCGCCTTCACTCTGGTGCACTTCTGGTTCTCCTTCTTCAACGGATTTTCCTCACAGGTATGAGACACTGAGAGCTGATTTACAGACGTTTGGGACATTTAATGGTAGTATTGTCACAATACTGGAATTTCAAACTAAAATACTGATATTCAGTAGCTTTCTAGATACCATATCTATATAGATGGAGAAAAATTGCCTCAACATTAATTTTAATTTTAAAATTGATTTACTTTTGACCATAATCAAAGGATTTTCCTATCAAATAAAACTCTCGATTGAGATTCAAGTCTTAAAGCTTAATAATAATAACAAATTACATATCTTTTAAATATATTAATTTTGTTATTCAGCATTATTTTTTTACGGTTGTAATATATTTGTGTCTTAGAAATAATAATGATAGATCAATATAATAATAATAATGGATAATTATTAATAATATATTATTTTACATATTTGTTATATATTTTAAAGTGAGTTTAGGTTAGAATGGTAATATTTCTGGATGGAACTAATGATAATAATAATTATTATTAATATGATAACAACAACAAAAGTATTATAATTATTATTGTTGTTGTTATTATTATATATATTATCTAATATATTAAAATAAAATAAAAAACAATTTGCACATTTTTAAGATATTTATTTTACAGTTGTTTTACAATAGTAATATATTTTGTATTAGAAATAATAATAATAATAATAATAATTTAAATATGATAGCAACAACCACAGAAGCATTATAATTATTGTTGCTGTTATAAATATTATTTAAAATATTTATTTTACAGTGCAGTTGTATTATGACATTAATATAGTAGTAGTAATAATTATTATTATTATAAGTATTAGTAGTATTATTAGTATCCGGATTATTTCTAAAATGGGAATGAATTTATATTCCAATACAACCTTAATGTAAAAATTATTTTTATTTTATTTAACCCTCAAGTCTTTAAAGCTCCTGAAACTCCCAGCACATGCAGAGATAATTTGTTTTTAAAGAAGTGACTGCTGACGTGTATTTGTTCGTGTTTTGTAGACGGCTTATGAAGACTGGTTCATCACTCTATACAACGTTTGCTACAGCAGTCTTCCTGTTCTCCTCGTGGGTCTTCTGGATCAGGTATCCGTTCACCAGAGCTTCAATCTGTCCTGAAGTCACCATCAATCCTGTCGAACACCACTGACACCTTTTGTTCCTGTAGGACGTGAACGACAAGCTGAGTTTACGCCACCCGAAGCTGTATCTCCCGGGTCAGCAAGGATCGCTGTTTAACTACAAGAACTTCTTCATCAGCTTGTTCCACGGCGTCTACACGTCCCTCATGATCTTCTTCATCCCGTACGGTGCGTTCCTGCAGACCATGGGACAGGACGGCGAGGCTCCGTCCGATTACCAGTCGTTCGCTGTGGTCGCAGCTTCATCGCTCATCATCACCGTCAACCTGCAGGTGCCCGATTGGTCGATTTAGATCATGTGACATTTCCGTGTCCAAATAAGGAGGCATTCTGTGTCTCTGATTTGAATTGAACATGCATGTCGATCGATTGTTTCTTTATGCTCCAGATCTCATTGAACACCTCCTACTGGACGTTTGTGAACTTTTTCGCGGTGCTCGGCAGTATAGCCATTTACTTCGGCGTCATGTTTGACATCCACAGCGCAGGAATCCACGTCATCCTCCCAACCACCTTCACTTTCACAGGTTTGTGACAAAGTCACGCTAGCTTTCATTGCACATTGTCTAGTGGCGGTGTCTTAATGGAACTGAGCCTTCACAAACGAAACCTAAAACATGCGTAAAACAGTCTTTCATGCTTTCCATGATCATGATAGGGATTGGTGATAAGAATGAGCAAGACTTCACAATCTGTGCAAAATTTTGTATGACTATACTTTTGTTATTTTATATATTATGCACATGTTTTTTATAGAAACCATCGGATTTATATATTAGTTAAATATAAGTAAAAAAAATTTTTTATATATATATATATATAATAATAAAATGTTTATTTCAAGCTAATTCATCAAAAATGCATTAACAACTATAAAACAAATTTGTTGCATTCAAAAGCAATGCAAGCTTGTTTTACATCAAATAAATGCATTTGATATAACTTTGAACTAAACTTATTTAACTAAATATTTTATGATATGCATGTTTTTTATACAAAATGTAATTCAAAAGCTACAGAATTTGATACTCGCAGGTCCTTTTGACATGAAGTGATGGTCAAAAATATTATTTTATATATTTATTTTTAAATTTATGTAAATTGCAGTCAAAGTAACCATTTAACTATTTTTATATGCATTTAAAATAAATCTAAGCTTCTTTTACTAAACTAAATATTTTACTAACTAAAATTAAAATTATTAAAGACATTTTTGTTAATTTAAATAAAGCTGAAATAGCATCTAAATATTAGATGGAAAAACTAAATAAAAATGTAAAATGTTAACTTGGCAATTTAAGTTTAGGTTGAAGAGCTTAAATGGCTTACTGGAAATTTATAATAATTCATATTAAAAAACTAAACTAAAGCTGGAATAAAATTTAAATAAAGAAAAATGGAAAAAAAATAATAATGATAATTTAATTTAATAATTTAATAAAGCTTATTAGTAATATTTCCTTATATGTGTGTGTGTGTGTGTATATAATGAAAACCTGAAAATATAAACAAATAAACACTAATAGTAATGTTTAAAAACAACATCTACAGAAAAGACAAGTCCATAAAAACATTAAAAATGAAAGTAAAATTACAACAAAAGATTAAAATGTTAAAGAAAAATCAAAACCAAATCCTAATAGTACTATAAAAAAATTGCAAATGCACAAAATAGCATTGCTAAAAATTAAACTAAAATTAAAATGTGAAGCCTGAAAATACAAAAATGAATGCTTATAGTAATATTTAAAAACAAAAACTAATACAGATGATGAAATAGCAGAACGAAATTACTAAAACTATGAAAACAGAAATGATTATAAAATGAATTAAATTTTAAGTAAGAATAAATACTATAATAGTATGTAATAGTATTGTTTTTGCCCCGTAGGTGCAGCGTCTAACGCTCTGAGACAGCCGTATCTGTGGCTGACCATCATCCTGACGGTGGGAATCTGTCTCCTTCCCGTCATCTGCATCCAGTTCCTCTGTCAGTCCATCTGGCCCTCGGTCGGAGACAAGGTGAGATCCTTAAAAAACATAACAATGAGGAATATTCTGGGTTGAATATAATATAGCAGAACATATCTAGAGCCGCTACAGCCTCACGTTCTTCCTGCAGGTCCAGAGGAACAGGAAGAAGTATGAGCTTGAGGATGAAGAAGAGGAGAGGAAGAAGAAGAGGCCGGCATTCCAGCGCGGCGGACGCTCTCGGCGCTCCGCTTACGCCTTCTCGCACTCAACCGGCTACGCCGACCTCATCGCGTCGGGACGCAGCATTCGCCAGCGACCGCGTGTCCGGCCCGAGCTCAGAGAGAGTATACGAGAGGCTCCTCAGACCGACAACATCTGAAACACTCATTACCTGCTTATGTGCCTTTACCCTGAGCTGGCCACCGGAACCGGCCAATAGGAAGAGGCCAAGTGTCTTTTAAAGGGGAGGGACTAATGAAAGAGCCAATGGGAAATGGGGATGAAGGGCTTTAAAGGGGAAAGATAAAGTAAACACTCACTGGTGACCAGGACTGGTTTTAATGTTCTGCAACGAGATTGTACAACAAATTGTTTGTCTCAGGTTTTTATTTCATGTTTTAAAATTTTTGCACATGTACAATTCAGGGTCCTGCCCTTGGAAAGAGTATGTGAATGTGTGTTTCTAATCCCAGCACTTGTTTTGTACACTGCCAAGATTTTCTTAGTATTTTTGTCTTTGCATTAAAAATATCAACACTTTCTTATAGAATTACATATTTAGTGTAATATATAATTATATAAGCACCAGAATATATTTTGAATTACATTTACACTTTTTTTTTTTTGCTTTAGGCTTACAGCTCCTTAAATTTAGTTTTGAGATTTAATGCCTAAAAAACAGAAAATAAATATAAAAATAAAGCCTAAAACCGGAAAAATATGAATGGAAAAAAAAAAAAAACATTTTGTAAAATTGATGTTATACAGTTATGCTTCTCAAGTAAATTCATCTTGCTTGATCCTTAAACAAAATAAATGCATTTTAAATAAATAAAGCTTAAAAAAAATAGTAAAAACAACCAATGAAAAATGCATACAGCCTGTAAAACTAATATAAAACTGTTTTGCTTCTCAGTTAAATAAATTTTGTTTGATTCTCAAACCAAACAAATGAATTCGAGAAGCAAAATATATGCTTTAAACATTTTGATTAAACATTAAAAATGTTTAAATAAATTTTCAATGAAAAACAAGACAAAAATACTGATTAAGAGACTGATTTTTTTTGCAGTGTAATGAAGGGTGTTGATTAGACTTTTTACCTCTTTACTACATTTGAAGACTTTTATGTTGAAATGTGAACTCGGTAAGGAATCATCATCTTGATTTCCAATTTTTGCAAAATGTTCAAGCAAGCAAAGGCCTGTATCCCACAAACCTCAGGATGAATTTTCCTCTCGGTCGAATCTTTGCATGGTGTCAGTGTCTCGTTCGAGATGATGTTCCTTATGAACCGTGAATGAATGAATGTGTTTAAAGTGAAACCTGATGTTTACATAAATACTTCTGAGCTCCTCTGTTCCTCAAGACCTCTGCTGTCAGTGGAAACGGTTCTCGCTCAATTTCTAACAATATGTCATGTAAAAACCTGCCTAGAGGGTCATAGATCATTTTTAAGATAGACACACTGACTGTGGTGTCTTCTCTGATTTAATATTACATTGTTGTTCTGTGAGTTGATGTTAAACGGGTCGTCATGCCTTCAGTTGCTGATGGAAATATCTGTCTGTGCAAGAATGAAGACTTAATGATGATTTGTTTTCTTCTGTCATGGAACTGACTTTGCACTTTGGTACAGGGACTTGTGTCTTTCTCATTTTAACCCTAGCTGTTACAAGATTTGAAATAATCTACCATGTTATAATCTAATTTATGAGAAAACACTATATTTATTACGCTGGCTTTTCTTAATGTGTACATTGAATGAATGTAATAGGCTTTATCCAGCCATATCAGATCAGTCTGACAAACTTGAACTCAGCTCTGTGGATTGTCTGTATGTAATGCACTGTAATATACTTTGCACAGATGTCTATAAATAAAGAATAAGATGTAGAATGTTTGGTTCTGTGTCATTGTTTATGATTAGAAAATGTAATCTTAATTTTGCATTATTATTATTATTATTATTATTGTATATAAAACTAGAGATCATAAGAATAACATTTACTTTATATAATTAAAAAATTTTTAGGTATATTTTTATATTATGTTTATTATTTTGTTGCTCACCAAGGCTGCATTTATTTAATAAATATAAACCAAAATTTTATAATATTATTACAGTTTTAAAAAATAATTATTTAAAAATAAGAATAACATTTTCTCTACATAAGTTTTTTTTTTTCATGAATATTTTTGTATTATATCATGTTTTTGAAAAGATAAATCTCTTGATCACCGAGTCTGCATTTATTTGATAAAGAAAAAACACTAATATTGTGAAATATTACAATTTAAAATATTGTTTTTCTTTAAGTTTTCTATGTAAATATATTTTAAGATATAGAACATTTGGCTTTGTGTCATTGTTTATCATAAAAAACTATATATGTATATAATCTTAATTTTACACATTTATTATTACTGTATATAAAATAAATCATTTTTATTTTGTGTTTTTTTTTTGCAATATATTTATTGTTTTTGAAAAGAAATCTATTGCTCATCAAGGCTGCATTGTTTAAGTTTTGCATCATATTTTTGATTTCATTAAAGTTCTTTAAGTAATAATGTGAAAAACATTATTATAATTTAAAATAACTATTTTCTATTCAAATATATTTATATAGATATATATTTAAATGACCCCAGTCTTCAGTGTCACATGATCTTCAGAAATCGTTCTTGTATGTTTTTATTTATTTATTTTTAATAAATGTCTTCACTATTACTTTATATTTTAATGTAATGCCTCCTACAGAATAAAAGTACTGATTTGTTTTAAAGACATTTTACTGACCCAAAACTTTTGAAGACTTTATTTTTAATGTTTTAAAAAATATAGCATATCTGAATCATTAACAAAAGTCTGCATTTCTTATGCGAATGCATAATTACTTTTTTATTAATAAGTTCGTGTCACGTTTTTAAATGCGTTCAGAATTCTAATAAATATTCATGAGCCAGATTCTCCGCCTATGTCTGATTGGAGGGTTATCCTGCGCGTGCGCCGCGTGGTCAGACGTCACGAACGTCAGTGGCGACGTGGAAATGCAGAGCTAGTAGACTCAATTCAGCGTCAACTTCCACTGAAAAACACACTTTACTGGACGTTTACCATCACTAATCAGAACTCGTTTACTTTTATTCGTCTGAGGATACATAGTTGCGTGTCCAGCAGATAGCGAGTGGCTTTTCTGAAGCGCTGTCAAATCTGATAATCATCAAGTAAGTCATGCTGGCTGTTAGCTAGCTAGCATATTAGCATGTAAGCTAACGTGTTTACAATGGATTTTTCCATTCTCTCCAGTCTGCAGGCTAATTGTTGCTAAGTCTATAGCTACCTGGATACTTATTAACTTCTACATTGGCAGTTGAATGCCGAGAAATACTCGTATAAAATTAATATTTAACCGTATTCTAGTTATCTTGTTTGCAGTTCATATTAGATCAGTGAAGTGGGTAATTTGATAGTTAACGTTAGCTGAGGAAAGCCCAAACTGTCAAAGTAAATAAGCTAAATGAATGTCGAATATTTTTATTTTTTATTAGACAATAGACCTGACATACTTCAATTACAACAATAACATGGCATCCAAAAAGATAACAATCAACAATATTGGTTTATATCGAACATGTTTATTAATCACTCTCAGCTAACTGTGTGGCGTCATAATTAGTCTGTGTATATTATGCCTATACAGTGGAGAATTTGTGTTTATTGTATTGTAATGTGTACGTTGTACAGACTCTAGTCTAAATTTGGCAGGACCAGTTTAACCCCTAAAGTCCTGCAGGGTTTTTAATATGTATTCTGTGTAGACCATTCATTGTGTATTTACCTCTAGTCTTTCTTTTGTCACCTGTAATGGTGATCGCAGTGCTGGATTGCATTGAATTAATTATTGATTTCAGTCTGTGTGTTTACAGTAGCACTGAAACAGTGAAACCGCAAGATTCTGTGCACCTTTGCATCTCAAAATCTGTCAAGAACAGCTTAAACGGAAAAAAAGTGCACTTAATTATCATTTTTTTTCATGCAAAGATAATGTCACAAACATTTTCTTTAGGAAAAATATATATTGTAATTGCATCCTTCACATTATGGGGTGACACATGATTTTCAGACATGATATATTGATTTCTAAATCTAAATTTTGTTGGATTGATTGGAAAGTGATTCCACCTGAAGTTGTAAATGTGCTTTCTCAAGTCAAGAGAGTTCACACCATCTTCTGTGATCACTTGATATGAACCAGGATGTTTAACTAAAACCTCCACCTTCAGAGACACAGTTTCACAATCCGCACCGGGGAATGTGAAACGATGGCACGTTAACGATGTGTGTGTAAAGGGTGTGTGCTTAACAAAGAAGTGTGTGTAGGGATCTGTGTCTACCCATCAAACCCGTTCCATGCGTGTTGACTCTTGCTAAAGCATAAGGTTTCATGTTAAGTGGAATCAGGTGTAAGATTAAATTCAAATGTTATTTTAGCACCTTAAATATCCTTCATTAGGTCACTGAAAAACGGTATTTCTCCAGGTTTCGTTTTCTTCGGCTGATGATGAGGCTCTGAGGAAGTCTCTGGTGGTTTTCGGAGGCGATGGGTGCAAACACCAGTCAGCTGAGCGACCTGTCGGAGAGCCAGAGCATCCGTGCTCTGATTGGTCCAGACGCCATCTCAGAGAACGAGCCCTTCTGGAACCAGCTGATCTCATTCACCTTCACCAGCCCCACCTGCAGGTGAGACGCTCCCCAGACCCCCATCACCGATGTCCCACACACTCATATCTATTCTAGTCACCTTTCAGTGGTATCCGTATCGGCCAACACTGAGCCCCAGGTATCAGAATCTTTATAGAAGGTGAAAAAGCATTTCTACAGTCTATGAAAATAAGCTCTGCTGCGATTGGCTAAAATTTTCAGCTCAGGCTCATCTTCTGCTCTCTCAGTGTGGAGGTTATATGAGATATGAACACCAGAGGGAGGCAGAGAGTCTCACATCACCATCACTGTTTCAGCATCTCTTGCTTTTATAGAAATATTCATGCTCATTATGACTCGACGGGTTGCTCTGGATTATTAAGAGTTTGGTCAAATATGATTGAATGCACTTTGGTGTTTCACGTCGTTTCGCACGTTTCGTCCCGTGTTTTCGTTGTGAGAACTATTAGATGTGTAATGCTGTTGTCAACACATTTAACAGCATAAAAACGTTGCTTCTCGGCTGTACCTAATAAAAATCATCCAGACATATTAGAGATAATCTATTGAAGTGTTTTCAACAAACTACTTTTAATAATGTATCTGTACCTTGCATTTTGCATGCAACCAAGAGTTTGAATAATGACCTTACTTTATGAAAGATTATGTATTAAACATTGCTTTATAAATGTAATCAGTAAAGCCATGTGATTTGACTGCAACACACATCTCCAGTGTAAACACTGCTTTGATATTCCTCTCATCTCTGTGTCTGTGTGTTTGCAGTGCTGATGCTAAACTCCTGGAGGATGCTGTCGTCCCGCTGGCGAAGACTCTGAGTATGTGTGTTTGTATAATTTACTGCCGTTTCATTAAAGCCGTCTGCACAAAGAGATGGCCGCTGATTTCAAACCTACTGTCTTGTGAAATAAAGCTCTGTAATTTCAGGCCCTGTGTGCACATAAATCCACATGATTCAAATGATTAGCGATCCCAGGCCAGCTCTGCTTTTATGATGTGCTGTATGTAATTGAATGCATTCTGTTGATCTGGTTTAGGAGCTCTTATCCTGAAACCCTAAAGATGGGCAGCGATGTTTTGTGTTTTTGATCATCTGTCTGTCCTTTATAGTTCAGAACAACCCCAGGTCTGGGAACTTCAGGGCGCTGGTGAGAGTTTTTCTCAGCAGAACCAAAGAACTGAAGATCTCCACAGAATGCCAAGAGTAAGTGAGATCCCTCTTCAACAATGTGTGCATATAAGAGTGTTTTTTATAAATATATAGTATTTAAAACCTGTTGCATGAAAACCGAAATACTCCACACTGATTCTCATTCTCTTTTCTCCATGAGTAGTACATTTCCACAGTTATTAACATTGTACATTTTCTTTAAAAAACTTGAAGTATATTTATAACACTGTATTTGTGTTTTATTATCTTGCCAAAAATAAATTACGAGAAACTAGTTAACACTGCTGACATCTCTCTCTTTAATCAATCAATGGTTTTTTTTTATTATAATTTTTTATGAAGTCATAGAAAAATGCATTCTTGGCTTTTTTCATTTGCTTTTGGGGGAAATGGGAATGCAAAAAAATCATATTTGTTGTAGTTTCCATTCACCAGCGTAGAAGTTTATTCAGTTATGACAACTTTTGCTTCTGAGAACCTGGAAATATAATATTAAATTTAGAAGTTTGGCTTATTCCATTTTTATTTATTTGCACATTGTGTTTTTGCATCCAGCAGGTACTATACATGTTTTTTGTAACTTCTGTATGCGTTATTTTAAACCTTATCCTAAATTTAGCAGAAAGTTGTTAATTTTATTTTTCTTTTCTGTAAGAAAATGTTTTTTGCACAATAACAAGTTATCACAATACCCAATATAAAACTGCTGGTTGTCATCAGTGTTGTTTTAATATGCTTCAGAATCTAATCATATTATGAATTATTGTTTTTTTTTGTGTAGGAATTTTTTTGTAATTTGTGTTTTTATATATATATATATAATATGCATACACAGATTTTAGATTTTTTATTTATTATCAAGTTAAAAAAGAATAAGAAATGTTATTTAAATAATCGTAAATAGCTGAAATTAGCATTTTTTTTAAAATATTTTATTTCAAGTAACAAAATTGTTTTTTAACTGTTAATTTTAGTTAATGATAATAGCCCTGGTAACAATTTCTATACAACGTGTACAAAGTGAATCAGACTATTTTGTGAACATTTTTGTGTGTGAAAGTGGCTATTGAGATTCAGTGTTTGTGGTTCTCAGATGGTCAGAAAGTCTGTGAGATTTTGAGAAATATATTCTTTTTAAGCATCTTTTCCCACACAGGCTTTCTGACACTCACTAGTCACTCAGGACTTATGCCATAAGGATGTTTTCTGATGTGATTTTCCCATGGGAATAGCCACGGTGCAGCCCACGGCGTCTCACACACACACACACACACACACACACCGCCAGAGCTGATGCTTGTGTTGCTGTAGCATCAATCCAGAGCAGGGAGTGACCCACCACACATGTGAACCGGCAGACTCTGTGCAGAGATCAAACCCTTCTGATCCAGGATCAGCTGATGCACTCCAACAAAACATTTAAGGCCTAAAATTGTGTTAGAATTGCATTTAAAATTTCCATGCATTTAGATCATGCAGTTTCAACCTAAACTAATAAAGTTAATTAAAAATGTCATATTTGTCTGTCATGCAGAAATCAGACCGGTCAAATTTCTCTCATGAACTAAATGTGTTTTACATTTTTATTTGTCATCAATCTCTTAGTTTAAATAATTCAATATTGCTCATTCTACAGCTAGAATTGGTCATGCATGTATATTTGGTGAAAGGAGAAAAACTGCCTGTATGTGATTATGTGAAGTCTTTGCTCTAAATGCTGTTAGAAAATGTTTTTACTCAAAGTACATTAATAGGCTTTTTTTTTTCTCCTAGGGAAATATAAGAATTTCAATTGGTATTATGAAGATTATTTTCAGTCTTATCATGTTACAGTTTATCAGAGCCATGAATATAGCTTTTGATGCTGATATGGCGTAAAATGATAAATAAATCTTCTGCTTGTTTGCACAATTAACATATTTATGTTGATTCTGAGCAATGTTAAATGTATTTTGAAAATGTTTATTTAAATAATCCAATGGATGCAAATAGTTAATAATAAACTATGCAGTTATTTTTGTGTGTGTGTGCAGAAATCTTAACTGTTTAAATATGCCTGATGAAAAAAAAGCTCAAATTACTGCATAAAATTGGATGTAGGTTTTATTTGCAATTCAAAAACATAAACCCTACATTTCTCATTTTTGAGTGCTTATATCTGCAGGTATGAGCGGTTTCTCCCTGTTAATCAGTGTGTGGTGACAGTCTGAGTGTGTGTTGTTTTAGTAAAGGATGATCCCAAACCACTGGCAGGGTAAAGCACTGTGTGTGTGTGTGTTTTGATCGTGAACCGCAGGGTGTGTGTGTGAGAGATGTTCAGCCACAGTTCACAGGCTGCTGTAGATCAGTAATTATCTGTTTTTCTCTCTCTCTCTAGTCAGTTGTTCATCTGGCAGGCCCATAATGCTTTGTTCCTGGTGCGCTGTTTGCTGAAGGTCTTCATCAGAGAGATGAGTGAAGAAGAGCTGCACTTACAGTTCTCCCACCAGGAGAGGGCGCCGGGAACCTACGGTAACACACTCAAACTCAATTCATTTATTCTAATTCATTTGTCCATTCAGTTATATTTGACCCTCACAAATATAGCCAAACCGGTTCACACACACACTTTTTTTTTTACCTTAATGATTTGTTTTGGTCACACTTGAGCTAAAAAGTTTAAATTTTTTTATTAATCTTTGTTGATGCTAGTTAATATAAACACAATTCTGCATTGTTTGCTCGTGTACATTTATATTTACAGATGTTCCAACAGGAAAGTTTTGTCAGATTCAACGTTTTGAGACTGTGTCCACTAGGGCTGTGCGATAAAATTTTGCATATCGATAATGATCAAATTTTTATTTCTGTAAAGTTTAAAGGCAGATTTTTGCTCCTAAGTGAAAGTTGTAGAAGCCAGACTAATAATTGTGGTCAGAACATGACAAACACTTTACATTTTGAATTATTTTCTCTTTTCCGGTCATTTCCCCTTAACAAAATAAATGTCCAAATAAAAATAATTAATTGCATTTATATTATTAATTGCAATTAAATGCATTTTGTAATGAGTGTTATTGTTTCAGATCATGAAACGGGTTTGTGTTCCTGTCTTTGATGCATATCTCCAGCACAGTTTGCAATGCATAATACATAATAAAGATTAAAAATATTATGTATTTTTGTCTCTTAGAAATGCACATTTGACCGTAGTAGCAGCTTGAGTTAGGATGCAGATGTAAATTTATGTTCCTCATCAAAACAATACCGTCTGTAATAATTGTAAAAGCCTCATTTAACTTGAATTTAATTGAATTATTCTGACTGTTTGCGATTTATTAACTCTAGCCATAGCAGCATATATTTAGATCATGATAACCTCAGTTAAAACCTGTGCAGCTAGTGTTTTGAAGTGTGTGTGTGTGTGTGTGTGTGTTTAAAGACTCCATCTGTGAGGATCTTCTGGAGGAGCTGGTCTCTAATTTGGTGCATCTCATCGTTGAAGTGCCGCTTCTGTGAGTACCAGAGAAGAACTGCTTGTTTGTCTTGTCCTGATCTGTTTTTTTAAAGCTTGCATATTCTCTCCTATGTCATCCGCTGGACGCCAATCTCTCATGAAATCACGTGTGACAGTTACCGGGAAGCTAGAGATTATAGTTTAAGGCTTTTATTAACCCTCCGAAGCCAAGTGGAGCACTGTTAATGATGGACGGACGCACTTTTTTTAGGCTGCTCACTGGTATTTTAAAGCTTGGAAGGGCCAGGATGTTTTTTAATATAACTCTGATTGTATTTGTCTGAAAGAATAAAGCCATAAACGCCTATAATGGCTTGAGGGTGAGTAAATCATAGGGTTATTTTAATTTTTGGGTGAACTATTCCTTTAACGGCATGACTTGCTCAGCAATGGATGCTCTGCAGTGAATGGGTGCCGTCAGAATGAGAGTCCAATCAGCTGATAAAAACATCACAATAATCCACAAGTAATCCAGTTCATCAGTTAATGTCTTGAGAAGCCAGAAGCTGCATGTTTGTAAGAATCAAATCCATCATCAAGATGATAATTTCAAACTGTTGCTTCCAGCTGAAATATGAGTTCATTTAAAATAATGCGTTCTGGTCTGAATCAGGAGAGAAATCTGCACAGATCAAGCGCTGGTTTACGCGCCAAAAAACAGCTCTACACAAATATGTGGCTGGATTTTAATGTGAGAGACAACAGGAGATGGATTTTTTCAAGCATTATAATAGATTCTGATCTTGTATTTTGGGCATAAGCAACAGTTTAAAATTAAAAGCCTTAATGATGCATTTGTTTCTTATAAACACGCAGCTTTTGGCTTATAAACACTTATAAAGACGCAGCTTTTGGTTTATAAACACGTATAAACACGCAGCTTTTGGCTTATAAACACTTATAAACACGCAGCTTTTGGCTTAAAAACACTTATAAAGATCGGCTTTGGCTTATAAACACATAAAGATGCAGCTTTGGCTTATAAACACTTATAAACGCAGCTTTTGGCTTATAAACACTTATAAACATGCAGCTTTTGGCTTATAAACACTTATAAAAATGCAGCTTTTGGCTTATTAACACTTATAAACGCAGCTTTTGGCTTATAAACACTTATAAACATGCAACTTTTGGCTTATAAACACTTATAAACGCAGCTTTTGGCTTATAAACACTTATAAACATGCAGCTTTTGGCTTATAAACACTTATAAACACGCAGCTTTTGGCTCCTCAAAACATTAACTGATGAACAGGAGTGGTGTAACAGGAGTGGTCTCATTCTGACGGCACCCATTCATTGCAGAGCATCCACTGGTGAGACAGTGATGCAATGCTGAATCTGCTCCATTCCAAGAATACATACTTCGAAAGGATTGAGGGTGAGCATATTTTCAGGGAATTTTAATTTTTGGGTGAACTATTCCTTTAAAAATGGCGCAAAACGTAAATGCTCCCTTTCTGTTTTTTGAAACTCGCAGTGTTTTCTCCACTCGCCGTGAGCGCCCATGTGTCTCGTCAGACCTCTGTGTGACCCGCTGTCATTTACACACCTGAGTGGAGGACACCTTCATGCATGAAGCCATGATTTATTGAGTGACGCCCTTCACACACACACGAACACAGCGGCACAGCAGATCTGCATTATTCAGCTCTCCTTCTGCGTGTTTTTATGTATTTAAAGGACAGATTGATTTAACCGCTCTCATGAATCTCAATCTGTTTCCCGTTTTCCAGAGCGTCCTTGTGTTCCTCCAAGCTTCCAATAAAAATCGTATTAAATCCAGATGAGTTGTGCGGCGCTGATGATGTTGGAAAAACATTGTGTGTTTCTCTCACCATTTAGCCATTTAATTGCCCGTTTACCTTATTAATATGCATTTGTGAGTTTATTAAGCACAATTCATAAGTGCATCTCTTTCATTATAACGAAAAAAACTATAAAGTGCATTACAAAGAAGAAAACTTCGCTCCAAGTTTGCAGCAGATAAAGATTCACACGATCTATATCAATAAATATTTCAGATATTATCTTTAAAAATAACCAAATTAAGTGATAAAAAAGAGATTTTCACCTAACATCTGCATACAGACAGTCTTGACCAACAAGACATAATTAAAAATATTATATTGTGGATTTGATTATGAATTTTTATGTGATCAGTTTGTTTGGATCATGTTTTTAAATATTAATATTTTATTTTATATTAATTTATTTTAATATTTGTGTAATATTTGCATAAAATTTATTTATTTTAATTATGTCATTTTATGCATTGTATAATGCATCATTAATTAATATTTATTTAATATATTCATTAGTATTTATACAAAAAATATTAAAATATTTGGGTGAAATGTGACCTGGATGTGTTTTGAGATTTGTGTCAGAATCACCCAAATATAATTATTTATTGAATATTTGTATTTGTTACAATATTGTTGTTTCCAATGTTTTATAAAAGCAATGTTACCTTCAAAAAATAATTTACATAATAAAAGGAGATCATCTATGTTAGTCAAAAGACAATCTTGACGAATAAAGAGTTTGCAAATCAGAAGAAAGTGAGGAACGTCACGTAAAGATGATGGCGAGTTTAATTCGGGTCTGAAATGAAGCGTGTTAATTTCGCTGTCTCACATGAGAAAGTGTGTTGTGTAGTAGTTGTATTGTAACAGAGTTCAGTCTGCTGTTGTTGTCCCATGTGTGTTTCTGCTGCCGTTCGTCTGGTTTCCTCACTACGTGCTGAATGAGAGAAGTCAGGCGCGGGTCACGTTCAGAGCCCCGGCTCGCTCCATGCTACGTGTTTTTGAGCGATTCTGTAGCTGGAGACAGGATTCTTATCGCGCTGTTGTGAAGGATATTGTGAAATGTTGCTCAAATTACCACACCGATCAAAACAAGCAATAGAAAAGCTGCAGAGACACAGTACAGTAGAGCATTTGATCAACCAGAAACCATTTACACGTTGTTCCAAATTTTATCCTTCTGTAAAACACAATAGATAATTTTAAGCTGCTTTTTTCATGCAATTAAAATATACATACAATGAAAGGATATAAATGCACCATAAAGGAAGTCCATATGATCTCAGAGGCCATGCAAGAAAGGACCGACTGAAATTTAAGGCTCACAATTATGCATTTCATCGCTTTCCGATGGAAAAACTTGCATATCCACTTTTGGCAAAATACTTTTTACAATAGATGGCAGATTTGTGTTAATAGAAAGTCTTCATTGAGAAATTATTTTCTGCATATTTTTTATTTTGAATTTAAAAAAGGCCAACATGGAATTAGTGCGCTCAGATTTCTTCAGAACTGGATCCGTCATTCATATCCCTCCTCTCTAGTGTATTTATTATATTTTTATAGTAAAGCCATCTCAGTTTGGCACGTCTGACCTTGTTTAAGTCTATTAGCCTCAATCTGAACATGAAAACACCATCCTGTTTGAAAATCATCCTGGAGTTTTGAAAATCATCCTGGAGTCTGGAGTGATAGTGTTTTTTAATTGCAAACTTGTTAACTTGTTTCGTGATACATTGTATTTTAATAATCAAAACAATTCAAAGCATTGAAATAATATTGATAAAAGGTAATAGTTATGATTTAGTGTGTTCTTAGGCCCAGTTTGTGGAGTTAGATCGGTTTTAGTTGCACAAACTAAATCCTGCAGAAAACTGTGTGTGTGTGTAAAAGTGAAAGGGAATCATGCCAAGTGACATCACAGCACTGGGAAGTGGAAGTGAAGTGAGAAATCTGAAAGAAGGAAATGAGGAACAATAGAAAGCAAGAAAGAGTTCTGCGTGTGTGTGTGTGTGTGTCTGTGTGTGTGTGTTTGGAGAATGATAGGGGGTACTGAGTTTACTTTAGGAGATCATTATACTGGGAATGTGATAACATCATCTTCATATCAAACTCAAATTGCACCGAATTTAATTTTGCTTTGAAAATGATGCCACGATGCCTAACATTTTAATGATCAGAAAATGTTTCATTTTAACAAAATATACAAAGCTTTTTATTTGTTTATCTATTTTTTTAACATATTTTTTAAACATTTTTTGTGTTTGTTTTGATTTATTTATTTTTTTGCTATTTTGGCTTTTTTTGGTTTATTTGAAAATCTGGAATCTTAAGGGTGCAAAAAAATCTAAATATCAAGAAAATCACCTTTAAAGTCATCCAAATTAAGACTTTTGCAATGCATTTATATAGCATCCATTGCTATATTTATATATATATTTATGGTAGGAAATTTACAAAATATTTTCACAGAACATGATCTTTACTTAATATCCTAATCATTTTTGGCATAAAAGAAAAATCGATAGTTTTGACCCAAACAGTGTATTTTTGGCCATTGCTACAAATATGTCTGTGCAACTTAAGACTGGTTTTGTCCTCCAGGGTCCATATTATTTACTGACCATCTGTCTTTTACAGTCTTCATAAAACTGAAACCCCTCCTGACCATGGTAAAATCACTGTAATGCACAGCAGCGATTGGCTCATTACCATAAATGCCTGCATTAATGTTGCTCATGTGTCGGTTTCTGTAGTGACATCACCTACAACATCCTGTTTGAAGCGGTGACCACCCTCCTAGTGCTGCTGTCCTATCAGCTCTTCCACAAAGAGGTTCTGAGGGAGGGGCTTATTTACGGCTACCTGACCAGAGGACGATGGTGAGCAAAAAACCCACATCTCTAGATCTTTAACCATGTGCATGTAAAGAACTACACGTCTGACAATGCAAAAGACTAGTAGTTAAACTAATTGTTAGGCAGTGATATTCTACACATCTGAATAGATTCGTCTCATTGAGTTGCAGTGATGCATCATAAACTTCTGAACTTGAGCTGATACAAGTGAAAAGTTGTTGCCTACCGCGGTGTTTTATTCTTCTGAAGTTTGTCCCAGTGTGGTATTGTGGCCCCCTGACCGCATTAACAGAAGGACGACTGTCAAGCGCTGCCATTTCATATGCAAATGAGGGTGTTCATTAATTCACCAGATGCTCTCGTCTGGAGCTTCGCTTGAGTTCACCCGGAGGGCTCGTTTGCATCGCACCAGTGATACACAGCTTTTAAAGTTCCCTTGTTAGCTGAGCTTGCACGACTGAGGTCGTTAACGAACACTCGTCAAACCTCTCCAGTGTCTTTAGGACTGAGACGGACTCCATGCAAATACATGACAGAAAAGACATCTAGTGAACGAATGAACACTGATAATAATGCATCATTCCTTCAATTTCTAGAAACCAAAAATACAGACATTTCCATGTTACTTTAATTAAATGTTTTTCTCTTGATATTCTTTGTTTGGTTCAAAAAACTACTTTTAATCTTGACTTTTAAAATGTCAAACATGAACTTGACTACATTATGCATCTGTTTATATGCCACTTATAACTTATATATTTAGAACGGTTTTATATTTTTATTAGTTTTTTCGTTTATATATTTTTTGTTATTTATATGACCATTCTTTTACTGCTGCCATAATCATTAGAAAATGTACATTTATGTTGCTTCTAAATAAAATACTGTTTACAATCACATTTTAACAAAAAAGCCAAATGTACATAGAAAAGAGGCGTGTTTGACATCGAAATTGACTTAATATAAATATTTTTAAGGCACAGGTTTCAATGAGATATTTAATTATGGTTTTGTGCATAATTCTAGCTTTAAAAAGTGTCTTCTAAAAAGTTACTTTAGTATTATTTATGTAATATTTATTCATAATTTAAATGATATTTTCTGTTTTAATCATAGTGTGCTTTAATTTTTTTTTTATAAAAATGATATATATATATATGCTTTTATTTATTTTTATTTCACCTTTAGTTTGAGTAATCTTAGTACTCCAGTTTCATCAGCCAAAATTTGTACATTTTCATGTCCACTCTTTAATTTAATATTTATGATCTGTTTTACTTCAGCTTAAAAAGAAAAATGCATTTATTTATTTTTTTAGATGTTTTAGGTTTAGTTAACAGTAATATGTGCATAAGTGTTTAGTGAATATAGTATGTTTGCTAACTCTCTCTCTGTCGGTAGTCTGTCTCTGACGAGTCGACTGGTGAAGACGCTGCTGTATAACTTCATCAGACAGGAGAAATGTCCTCCAGCCGCTCAAGTGTTGCAGACGCAGACAGACGGAGGAGGTCTTCTGTACGGACTCGCATCAGGAGTCGCCAGTGAGTTAAACACACTCTGTCCTGATCTCACGCCTATTAAACACACATCACTCCCGTTTGTCATTTGAGTTCAATATATTATTATTATGATATTGAAGCAATACAGTTTTATTCCTTTTTGTTTGATGCACCAAGCTTTTGTGAATGAATCATTCAGATCTGAATCAACTGATTCACTGAAAAGATTCATTTTTTAAGGCAAGCTCTTCCTTGAGTAGTGTGTATAAGCACTGAACTTCACACACTGGCTCTGGATGACTGTGGTGAGGTGAGTTGGTTATAATTTGCTTAAATGATGCCTGTGTCCGGCTCTGTAGAGGTTGAACAGCGTCTGATTTACTCTTTCAGATAATAATATTTGTTTTAGTTGTAAATAACCCTTCAGTCCGTTTCTCCTGAATTTGCATCTGATTCACATGCCCATTTGGTTCAGCTTGGTCTTTTATCACTCTGATAAAGGGTTTCTGGTTTTTTTGTTTAGTTTTTTTTTTTCACTTCACACACTTTTCATTGTATGGACTCTTGGCTGAATCATTTACTTAATATAGAGTTACACACTCCTCCAATTTAGTTGTTTAATGTGTTCTTTTTTTTAGTTTTTGAATCATTTTATATTTATATATATATATATATATATATATATATATATATATATATATATATATATATATATATATATTAGGGCCGGGACTCGATTAAAAAAATTAATCTAATTAATTAGAGGCTTTGTAATTAATTAATCGAAATTAATCGCATATAAATATTTGACCTGAGAACAGTGAGAAGTAATTTTTTTTCACATGGATTTATAGTATACCATTGAATAATGACTGAATACATAAGCTTAAGCAACAAAATATTGTTTATTTTTGTTCAACCAAGTCTAGCACACCAGTGCAATTTTTGCCATTAAGTGTAGCAATAGCATATTTAGAAACAATTTAGAAATAGTACATTTCACAAATTCAGGAAGCTTGTTATGGCCTCTGAAGCAACAGAGAGATGTTTTCTAATAGTCAGTGTTTCTAATGTTTTATATATATATATAAAACATTAGAAACACTGACTATTAGAAAACATCTCTCTGTTGCTTCAGAGGCCATAACATACTAAGTCCAACTCTCAATAACCTTGGCCAGAACAATAAAGAGTTCAACATAAACTGTTGCACCAACAAAATAATACATAGTTCAACATAAAGTGTAAAGTCCACGCTAGCTGCTATATGTTTTGCGTTGAGGTGATACTTGAAGTTACAAAGCAACTTTACAGAAAAAAATTACATTTCTACAATATTTAGTAGTAGCTTATAAGTGGTGACTGTCAGTTTGTGCACGTTTGACAGGATTTTTCAGAAAAAAAAAAAATAATAATGAATTCAAGTCGTAATCAGCCAGACTGCTCAGACTAAAGAGATTTCTGATTGTGATCATGTGATCTTGAGTTAGGAGATATTGCAACGCATTTTAAAGTGAAGTTGTGGTTGATTTAGACTTCACATACAATCACAAGTAGAACAGGGCAATTAAATTGGTCTTTATTTTAGTCAGAAATATTAAGATGGTAGTTTAAGCAAGCTTAGTTTGAAAAAGCTTAATCGTAAATAAGACACAATTCGACAATATTTGCATAAAATAATAATAATGAGAAGAAATATATATTTGCAACATCTGGTGGAGTGTTGAATGCTGCATGCGAGCGCAAGCCCAGCGTTGTCAAAGTAACATTAGAACTAAAATGAAAATAATTGTAAAAAAAAAAAAAAGTTTTTAAACTTGAATGATTTAAAAACTATATCTAAACTGAAACTAGAAAAACAATAAAACCATTGCATTCAAATAAATGTAAACTGAAACCGTTGAAGCGGAATTAAATGAAAAAATTAAATGAAATTAAATGAAAAGTCTAGAAAAATTGAAAATATTACAATCTAATTTGAAAGGTCTCATTTCTGTCGGTTTAATTTCACAGTTAGTCAGAAGTGTGATTAGAGTCTAGAACTATGTGTATCACCGACTGACACCAGACTGGCCAGAAGATACAAAATGAGCTTGTTAACAGCTGTGAGTCAGTGCCAAGATGACGTGTGTGTGTGTGTGTGTGTGTGCGCAATCCAGACAGCGTGTCTTCATTGTCTGACGGGTAAATCAGGCCGGCTAAATGGAGACACAAGCCCTGTGTGTCAGTCCCGTCCACTGTTGGGAAGGTTACTTTAAAAAAGTAATTAGTTATAGTTACTCACTACTTGTTCCAAAAAGTAACTGAATTACTCTATAATAAAAGTAACTCGTTACCAAGGAAAGTAACTATTTGCGTTACTGTAAAATAAAATAAAAAATGCTATATGTCAAATAAAATTTTTTTTTGTTAGCAGTTTTCACAAGTCAGTTGAAATGAGTAGAACAGACCGGTACATAACTTTCTATATTTATTGCACGTCAACAGACAGCAAGAGTTTTATCCTGCACTTCAAGTATTATCTTTGTAAGAAAAGTGTTTTTGGCCACTAGCTTTGTAGATGCGTGTCACACATTACATGCACGTTCTTGCCTTTGACCACAATGAATTTGAAGTAACGCTTATATCTCCACCTTGAAAATGCCAACTTTTCATCGGATTGCTCCTGACTCGCCATCTCTGCTGCTGCTGCAAATCTCTTTTGTTTGTGTGTTTGTGTGTGTGTGTGTGTTTTGCGCCGCTGGTGCGTGTGCCGGCATGTGTGTAAAAACACTGGCTCTGATTGGCTACCATGAAACACATGACTCTGCCTTAGCCAATCATAATCACTTATCTCGTTATTTACCCACCTGCTCACTCGCTGTGAGCCAGGGGTGCGTTCGGATTACATAGTTTATTAAATCAATGCATAGTAACGCACCGCATTTAACATTCAGCAATGGCGTCTGAGAAACAGCTTATGGTCATTTTACAAAATTTGAGTTGCTCTAGAAACAGGAATGTGATGGATAACCTTATATTTTGTCTATATATATATATATATATATATATAAAAATGCATTAAAATATATTGCTTCCCGTATTTGTATTGTTGGCAGCATCAAAAGACAAGGATTGAGTTGAGTTTCTGTGGAGTTTTTTGGCTTTTAATCCATGTTTATTAGCCTAAACTTCCTGTTTCAATAGGAAATCCCATCAACACAGGAAATAAAATCGTGCTCAGGTCATTTCATCAGTGTTTTTAATGGATAAAACTATGTATGTTCATAATGTCGGTCACCGTTTTATCTAGTTTGAGAGCGACGCCAGACTAAACCGCCCTCAAAAAGAGATAAATGATAGTATTTAGCGTGCAATGCTCTCTGGGAAACTTCATAAATCAGGGTTGGTGATGTGTGTGAAGCTGGGGTGTTGATGTTTCCCCCGAGCCGATGGGAGATCCTGGAGTCTGTGTGTGTTTCTCCCTGGGCTGGGCTCCTGAATGTCTCTTATGATGGTCTATAATCATTCACTTCTCTTCTTTCTCCTCTCTGAGACGGACCAAATATGGTGCATCTCACCAAAACATGTTCAGGTCTCATTTCACACCAAAATAAAACCTTTCAGGAACACATTGGGACATTACATCAGTTCTTATTACATACTGTGTCTGGTCATTTTTACAATGCTTTATAGTAATTTTCTAATTTCTTCCCCTCTATTCTGAGATTCTCTTATTATGAAATATAATTATTTGTTTTTATTTTATTTGTTATTTTTTCTGTTTTATATTTATTTTTATTGACCGATTACTACCATTTATCATTACGTACAGGGTCTGGTTATTTTCACCAGACATTATGGTAATTTAAAAATGTTTCTCAATTCTCCAATTATTTTATTATATATATATTTTTTTCTTTTTTATTTTATTTATATATATATATATATATATATATATATATATATATATATATATATATATATATATATATATATATTAATTGATTTATTTTTTTGTTTATATTTTTATATATATATATATATAATTTTTTTTTTTTTTTTTTTTCTCTCTCTCTATGTATATATGTGTGTGTGTGTATATGTGTGTTTCAATAGATTAAGATTTAGATTACATATTTATTCCTTTACAATTTTTGTAATTGGTAAAGCAAATCACTTTATTAATATCACCTTATTAAAGTTTTCACAGTGCAACATATCTTATTTGTACTACAAATGAGCCTCACTTTCAAAATATAATGAATAATATTTCACATATACAGTTTAATGTAAATAAAAAATACATTAATGTTAATAGTTTAATTAGATGAGATTCCTAATTGATTCCAGATGTAAAACATTCACTGTACATTATGGTACTGAGGTGTGATACCACGGTATATCTGAAGTATTGCAATGTTCTTGTTTTATGTGTTTTATGTGTGAATAACCGCTTGTTTAAGCATCTGTGCTTAACACTTGAGCATTACATGTGTTTAATAGTAGCATTATCAAACTCCTGCTATTGTGTGTGTGTGTGTGTGTGCTGTATAAGTCTCAAGGCCGTCACTGTATCTGTGATCAGGATTAGTGCCGTCTCAGATTACAGCGAAAGAGAGAGAAGTGGAGAATGATAAACAGATAGCATGCTTTTTGGGCTAATATTACTGATAACTCTAAGCTTTTTAAAGTGCATTGACTAGTAAGCAACCACATTAGAAACCACTGAGAACACCTTGGCACCCATCTTGCATGATCAAACACCAGATTGCCTGCTGCTGTAACCGTCTTGACAGAAAGTAATGGTGGGCTTTTGCTGCAGACAGGAAGTGCTTTTGTAGTTTAGTCGGGAATCACAATTCAAAGATTGTCAGATGCTCAATTCAACCCGGTAAGGAAGTGTTTCTGTGGTATTGAGCATAAAAGTCCTGAGCTTGATGAATTCACCAAGAATTTGGTAAAATATTGCTTCAGAAGCATAAACCATCACTTAATAACCCCATATTTGTTGTTATTGTTAAAGAATTTGTTCTGTGGGAGTTTTTAATGCCATTTTTAATTCCGTAACAGGCAGCAGATGTGAAATTACAGTAGTGTGTGTCTCTTTAAGACAAAATCAGACTCTGTTTCTGGATCTGATGTTTGCCTCAGACTTTATAATGAGTAATAAATCAGACACTGTTAAGTTTTGAATTGACATGCTCCGAGAGAGATGAGGACTCTTATGGGAGGACTTTGACGTGTGTGTGCGTGCGCGTGCGTTTCTGTGCGTGTGTTTCTGTGCGTGCGTGCGTCTGCGCGTGTGTCTGCGCGTGTGTCTGCGCGTGTGTGTGTGTCTGCGTGTGTGTGTGTGTCTGCGTGTGTGTGTCTGCGTGTGTGTGTGTGTGTCTGCGTGCGTGTGTGTGTCTGCGTGCGTGTGTGTGTCTGCGTGCGTGTGTGTGTCTGCGTGCGTGTGTGTGTCTGCGTGTGTGTGTGTCTGCGTGTGTGTGTGTCTGCGTGTGTGTGTGTCTGTGTCTGTGTGTGTGTGTCTGTGTCTGTGTGTGTGTGTGTGTCTGCGTGTGTCTGCGTGTGTCTCTGTGTGTCTGCGTGTGTGTGTGTCTGCGTGTGTGTGTGTCTGCGTGTGTGTGTGTGTCTGCGTGTGTGTGCGTGCGTTTGTGTGTGTGTGCGCGTGCGTTTGTGTGTGTGTGTGTGTGTGCGTGCGTTTGTGTGTGTGTGCGTGTGTGTGCTTGTCTGCGTGTCTGAGTGTGTGTGTCTGCGTGTGTGTGTGTGTCTGCGTGTGTGTGTGTGTCTGTGTGTGTGTCTGCGTGTGTGTGTGCGTGTGTCTGCGTGTGTGTGTGCGTGTGTCTGCGTGTGTGTGTGCGTGTGTCTGCGTGTGTGTGTGCGTGTCTGCGTGTGTGTGCATGTCTGCGTGCGTGTGTCTGCGTGCGTGTGTGTCTGCGTGCGTGTATGTCTGCGTGTGTGCGTCTGCGTGTGTGTCTCTGCGTGTGTGTGTCTGCGTGTGTGTGTGTGTCTGCGTGTGTGTTTGTGTGCGTCTGCGTCTGCGTGTGTGTCTGCGTGTGTGTGTCTGCGTGTGTTTGTGTGCGTCTGCGTCTGCGTGTGTGTCTGCGTGTGTGTGTGTGTGTCTGCGTGTGTGTGTGTGTCTGCGTGTGTGTGTCTGCGTGTGTGTGTGTGTGTGTGTGTGTGTGTGCGTGTGTGTGTGTGTGTGTGTGTGTCTGCATGTGTGTTCCCAGCTCTGCTGGATGGCAGCCATGATGTCTTAATTTATCTGCTGCTCTGTTAACAGAGCACACAATAACAACCCTAGGACACACACACACACACACACACACACACACACACACACACACACACAGACCCCCAGAGCATCTGCAGTGCAGAAACATAAGAGTTAAAAGTTGGCTTAAAGTTGAAGGAGCACATTCTTCTTGATATAGATTATTAAAGGATCTCATGGTTTGTAAAACGTTCTGGTTGATCCTCTGAGAAAATATTAGATTTTTTTCAGTATTTAGAGAAACATTACATCACTAAGTCATAGTTCTGGTGAGTTCCACTCTAAAATAATTCTTCTTCTAGCTATTAATGTTGCAAACACCAAGGCATTTTCTCATCTTTAGTTATGTGAATGTCATCACCTGTAACTCCAAACAAAGCCATCATTGTGTTAGGCTGAATTCTCAAATTAAATGCTGAGTTTAAACCGTTTAGTACATGACCAGAACATATGGCTTAGATCTGCCGTAAATGCATTGCAACAATCACGTTTAATCTATATTTGGGTAGATTTCAACCAGTTTGGTTTTACTATAGTGAATACGGTTGGGAACTTTCATTCGAATCAGATTGAGTCATGCACAAGATCAAGTCTTATTTATTCTGTTAACAGCTTTGTCCCAAGTGTCTACAGTTATGTTCATTTCCAACTCTCCCGTCCATTCTGTTTTGATTTTTTCTAGTGATCTATTTTGGAATGTCATAAGTTATAGATTTTGGAAATGAAGCCCTTAAGGTGTGTAGGGGTCTTAAGAACCAAGTCCAAACTGTGAGTAAGCTTTAGAGAAAACAATAAGTGCTACAAAAGGTATAAATTATGAGTGTATATCTCATTCTTGGAATATTATATTTGTGTTGCGCTGAGTGAAACGGACAACACGTTTATAAAAGAGCAAGAGAGATTGAGTGCTAATCAAAGAGGGGTTTTTTCATCCATCATTTTTCCCGTCATAAAAGTGTGTCAGTGTGTCTGAGAGCGATTACAGGCTTCTGATTGGCTCTGATGAGTAGATTACAGTCTGCACTGGGGTCTGCGCTCGCTCTGATTGGTCGGCTGATGTCGCCGTGGCGTCCAGACATCGGAACTCGATGATGTCATGAGATGCAGCCAATAATATCAGTCCAGTGGCCTTTACTGTTATCAGTGTTCTCCGAGCGAGGGTGGAGGGGAGTTTTTCTGCCAGTGTTGTTGTTTTTATTCGCGCTGGATGTTTGTTAACATCCTGGCTCTGCTTCAGTCTGCTGGCGGGGCCGTGATGTCCAGCCACAAGTGATTAGACAGAGACAGAGACAGAGCTCTCATTTCCATCTCAACACTCTCTCGCTCGCTTTCCGTTCCATCCGATACGATGCCTGAATGATTAGTAGCTCACAATCTGTTTAAAAACATTTACTAGTCATCAGCAACCTGCTGTTTGTACATCGTTGGACAGAAAACATCCAACTTATCTTGTTTCCACAATGTTAAAGTCAACATAACATCCAAATAATGTTCATATTGCATGATCCTGGTCTTATTGTGAATGCCAGAATGTAATGACTTGCTCTGCTTCTGCAACAATTAACTTTACTGGTTGATATCATCAAGTCACATATATATATATAAACTAATTATTATGATGGATATTTTGTTTTTAATCTTCAGCCATCAAAACAGATGCTTTATATATTTAAACAGAAGAAAAGGTTGGACTGTGATGTTGAGAAGAGCTCTAGCTCTTGAGGGAGAAGAAACTGTCCTTTTTTGAGCTATTATTACGTCCGGTTGTCCACTACACTATTCATGAATGATCTTCTGCCTCAGTTATTCTGCTTCTGGCCTGAAGCCACATCTTTTAAGTGTGTCACCGTTGAAAAAGCACCATATACTGTACTACTTTTAATCTTTTTTCCAAACACTAAAGGTTTTTGCACCCAAAAAATTTTTTTTTTATTGTGTGAGTATATATACATATATATGTATGTGTGTGTGTGTGTGTGTATGTATGTATATGTGTATTTATTTATTTATTTATTTGTATTTATTTATTTATTATTAAAATATATTTAAAAATAATTATTTAGCAAATTTAATTTAATTGACAAGGCAACATTTGTAAGTTTTAAGCTCATCTTATATTCAATTTTAATTTAAAAATAATTTTAAATTAAATTTTAAAAAATTTCAGCTTTGTAAATAAACAAAAATAACTAAATGTAATTTTAATTTAATAAAAAAAACTTATATATATATTACAAATATTTTATATGTAATATTACAAATATTTTACATATATTAAATATATTAAATATTTAAAAGTATAATACAAATGACAAAAACATATACAATTACTAAAAATATTACAAAAGCCAATTCTAAATATTAATACATAGTACAATAGTATATAAATAATACTAAAATAATACAACCTTTTTAAGATTAAGTTCCTGTAGGTTTTTTCTACCCATTTTATCAAAAATCATAAGTCTGATCACTAAAAATGACCAACATCAAGTCTCAAGATTTGAGATGTCGTTCATGTTTGTATCTCAAATAGTACAGGAATGAATGATAATGTGAGTCATAAATGCTTGATGTGACCATTTCACCATTGTCACTCCATGCTGATAATTTTCCAACAGATGTAATTGGTTTCTGTGTTATTCAGGTGGATTGTGGAGCGTGTTCACATTGGGCGGAGTCGGCAGCAGGCCGGGGGCGGAGCTAGATCAGAACACTCACCCGCTGTCCAATCAGAGTCTGCTATTGCTTCTGGTTCTGGCCAATCTGACCGACGGAGCAGACTGTCCGAACCCCTACCGCCAGGCTGTTACCTGCTTCAAAAACACCCAAGGTAAACCACACTGGCTCCCATCACAGTTTGAATTTAATTGAATGAAATTGCTCTGAATCTCTATTATGTGTTTCAGATTCCTCATCCATCCCGTCTCCTCAGCCTCACACGTTTCAGATCAACTTTAACAGTCTGTACACCGCGCTGTATGAGCAGCAGAAATCAGACCAGGTGACGTTACTGCTCTACACGCTTCTGCACCAGAACAGCAACATGAGGACGTACATACTGTCCCGCACGGACATGGAGAACCTGGTGAGAGCATACATGCATATGCATTTCATAGTGCTTGCAGAACACATGCACGCGTTTATTCAAATGCAACTGCAAACTCCTGACTCCTGTCAATCAATCACTGTGGGCGGGGCTTCTGAGACTGGGATGTGTGATGTTGTAATTTTTATTAATATTATTATATGCTGATATGTTTTTCTGTTTGGCCTATGTGTCAGAAGATTATACATTATATCTTGTAAACAAAAAGGAGTATTGTAGCATTTGTTTTTCTATGAGTAGTAATATAAAGGCGAACGCTGTAATACTTTTTCATTCACTCTCTACGCTGATCGAAACTTCAAAACCTTGATTTCAAACCATGATGTCATATTCACTGTGTACTGTATGTAAAATTAATGCAAACTTTATTTAAAAAATATTACTGACTGAAAGGTTGGTTCCAGTGCTATTTCCTTTTTATTTATGTTTTTTAAGTTTCTTTACAAAATAAAGGCGTTGCCATCCATAGTGTAAATCAGTTTATTTTACAGAAAAAATATTTTAATTATTTAAATAATTGTATTTAATTTTCCAGACTTTATTTAAATGTTTTTATTTTATTTTTTTAATACATTTTATATTTAATTTTAATTTTTCATTAAAATGGTAATTTAGTAAATATTACGTAAAATAAATATACATTTAAATTCAGCAATTGTTATGCATGTAGTTTTAACTGCGTCTTTAAATTATGTAGCTTGATATCATATCTGTCAGCTTTTTATCAGCACTTGGCATCCCTGCTTTCTCAGATATCAGCAACGGGTATCAAAAATAAATTATTACAATAGTAAAGGATTTTGTCTCTCTGTCTCTGAAGGTGTTGCCGATTCTTGAGATCTTGTATCATGTCGAGGAGAGAAACTCTCATCATGTATACATGGCCCTCATCATCCTCCTCATCCTCACAGAAGACGACACCTTCAACCGCTCGATACATGAAGTGGTGAGGTCACAGTTAACCCCAATCAGAAATCAGATTCAAACAGAAAAGAATCTGCTTTAAATGGTTTTGAAGTGTGTGAATGTGTTTGGATAGAGGCTTGAGTCTGGAACTGATTCCACATCTGTGTGTGTGTGTGTGTGTGTGTGTGTGTGTGTGTGTGTGTTGGCTCAGTATATTTGTGTAACCTATGCAGGACAGATTGTATTTGTAGTTGTTTTCCCATCGAGCTTAGTTTTCTAGATCTATTTGGAAATAACAGTGATATGCATGCACACGTGCACATTTAATGTGCCAGTTTTTGTTTCAATGCATCAGTTATTCTGAAGTTTTTCATAAAAAGTCACACACAGACACTTTTACTTCAGATTATACATCAATATTTGTTTGAAGGTTGTGGTTTGCAGACAATTACAGCAATGCACATTGTGCTCCAACAACTAAAAATTCCATCCATCTCTTTCTGTGCATCTCTCACCATTTTATTTAAACACTGTTGCTTCTTTTAAAGTGTGACGCAAATGAATTAAATGACTGCGCTGCAGATGTGACGTCGTCTTCCACACACAGATCTTCATCAGAAATGTAGCATTGCATCAGTGTCTCAGCAATGGATCCACTGAAGTGAATGGGTGCCGTCAGAATGAGAGTCCAAACAGCTGATAAAAACATCACAATAATCCACATGACTCCAGTCCATCAGTTCATGTCTTGAGAAGACAAAAGCTGCAAGTTTGAAAGAAACACATCCATTATTAAGACGTTTTTAACTTCAGACAGTTTATTTTTTCTGGCCGAAATAGTCCATAATAAATAGTAAAAAAATTAATAAATAATAACATCTCTTGTTGTCTCTCACATCAAAATCCACCCACATATTTGTTTAGTGATGTTTTGGCTCGTAAACAGTGCTTGATTTGAGCAGATTTCTCTCCTGATTTAAATAAGATGTATTTTTCATTGGAGGAAATGATATTGTGGATAGAAGATTTGTATATTAGCCAGAAGCAGGGGTTAGAAAATGTCTTAATGTGTTTGTTTCACAGTTTTGGGCTTCTCAAGACATTAACTGATGGACTGGAGTGGTGTGGATTATTGTGATGTTTTTATCAGCTGTTTGGACTCTCATTCTGACGGCACCCATTCACTGCAGAGCATCCACTGCTGAGCAAGTGATGCTCTGATGAAGAAACAAACTCATCTACATCTTGGATGCCCATTTTTAGCAAATTAATTTCTTGCTGGACCATTCCTCTGTTTTTAAAGTTTATTATTTAGTGGCTGTTAGCTTTGCTTAATTTAGTTTTTAAGCAGATTTCAGAATTTAAGTAATTTCCTATTTTCAGATTTCATCACCGTTCAAGATTTAGCATGCAATAAAATCCTGCATCGACCTTTCAATAGAGGAACAACTCTTGTATTAGTTCTTAGTTGTTGTTTTTTCTGTTCTCTCTCTTTTTCTCTCAGATGTTGAAGAACATCTCGTGGTATACAGAGCGTGTTCTGACGGAGATCTCTCTGGGTTCTCTGTTGATCCTGGTCGTGATTCGGACCATCCAGTTCAACATGACGAGGACCAGGGTGAGACCAGAACCTAAACACCCAGATCTTTGGCCGTGGGCACATGCACATTTATTATGTAACAGCGAGACTCACAGCAACCCGCTCATGAGTTTTAAAAGATTGCTGAAGTATTATATTAGATCTGTGAATATATTTAGTCCAGGGAGTGCACTGAACAGAGCGGGTTTTTATATTCAAAGTAAAATGCAGTGATTTTATTCTGTTTTCCCTGCGAGAAGAAACAACACAAATGATTTATGCATGGTTTTATTGATTTCCTCTGCTTTAGGATAAATACCTCCACACAAACTGCCTGGCTGCCCTAGCAAACATGTCTGCCCAGTTTCGTAACCTACACCAGTACGCCGCCCAACGAATTATAAGGTGAGTCAACCAACAACTGGCTAGTTGATTATTATGTTGGCTTGGCAACAAGCCAACATACTGTTATGCTATTTAAACTTCTTCTTTTTTTTCTTATTATTATTTTTCTGACAGAAATTCTGTACGCTACTCCTCCTAGGGCTTTAAAGCCACAAGCCCCAAACTCGGCAGACACCTGCGGGATAGAGCGGTGGTGTGTGCTATATCTTTTCAGAGTGATCAGACTTAAAGTTTTTTTTTTATTAATTTTTAAATGTCAAAATTCATTACCCATAGACTTACATTGTCTGAGAAAAATTGCGCCCCTACAGTTGCAATGACATTTAGGGGCGGAGTCGGGTTTCGTTTCACTTTTAAACTGGTTAAAAATACTGCTGCTCAGCCCAGGCTGTCTACACGGAGCCGAGAACTAGCGAATTCATTCTTATTTAAGACCTTTTAAAAACGCGATTACACGCAATCCACACGTTAGAACACACCAAGAGCTAAATTCAGATGTTTCTGAACTGTTTAAAGTAATAACATTATATATTCGCGGCAGCCAACTGCTCGCGAGCTGGCGATGTATTTCTCTGAACACTTGAAGTCCACAGAGAATTTACAGCCTTTCGCATTAAAACACTGCAGCGAAACGGCACAAAACAATTAGAATAATATATTATATGGTTTTAAAGTAGTTTTGGCCACTGTCACGCTGGTCTTAGCTGGTTTCTAACTGAATCATCATGCTGAACGTCACAGATGAGCTCGCGATGTATTTCTCTGAACACTTGAAGTACACATTTACAGCCTTTCACATTAAAACACTGCAGCGAAACGGCACAAAACAATTAGAAGAATATATTACACATATGAAAATGAGTGTTTATATGTGCTTGTGAGATTTCTCTGTCAGGCTTAACGTCGCAGCAATTGCTCAGCGTTGCATAACATGGTAAAGCAGGGAGCTACACTGAGACCAAAAGGGTCGCATGCATCACTGATTATTTTTGTACCTACTTATGTGTTATGCTATGATTTAATATGACCATTTATTAAAACAGAAATGTGTATTTTAAGAATACGTTTTATAACGTGCTCCGAGCATTCAACACATCAAGTTGGCTTCAGCCCCGCGCTGCGGGAAACTGAACTGAGCAGCTGATGGCGCGTGTGCACGAGAGAGAGCCGCGCCTATCGCGGACAGGGACAGCAACACTGAACAGAGCTGTCGTTCAGGACGTTCACTTCCTCCTGGACCTGAACGAACAAATTCAAATCACAGTTTAAATAAACAGAAAAAAGAGCGAAAAGCAAAAGAGCTCAATTCAGCAGCGCGGTGTTGTTCAGGGAGCAAGCAGAGACGCGTCTCAAAGTCTTCTTGCTTTTGTACCGACAACAAATACATACAAAATATGTCGAAATACCCGTGTTGGAAAGTGTGTTCGAATAAGTATGTGGTTATGTCTTAAGTGAAAGTAAAGATTTGCAAAAAAAAATCGGATGTGTATCATCATAATGGATGCGTTTGTCTCTTAAAGGGACCGCGCCTAATTTACTAGCTCTGCTGTCAGAGTCTTTAATGTATGAAAATGAAAGTAAATCACTCACTGCTCTTGACTGAATTACCTTGTAGTACAAGAATTTATCCAAAGTCAATCCAAAAATAAGATAGAATTGTTTTACTAGTGGGTGCAGGCCACTAGTTCATTTATGTAAGTGAGTATGGCAAAATAGTGATCTGTGAAATATTATACCCACTAATTCTTCATACAGTAGGCTACCAGTGAAATTGATTTAAAAAAATAATAATTAAGGACCTGCCCATGTTTTGCTTAAGTGTTTCTTTCTTTAATTGTTAATGCAACCTTTTCACACCACAGACTGAACCAAATTAAGCATTTCTTGCTTGGTAACTGTTCAACAAAGTATTGATAGTTGTGTAAATATTGTCATACTGACAGTCTGAAGTTTTGGTTGATTCCATTACATATCTTTTTATCAAAGTTATCCGAAATTATCAAGATGAATTTGTTCTGAGTTATTGTCATATATTATTACCAGTTTCTAAACTACAGCAAATAAACTGTGATTATGTGAGAAATGTTGAAGGTGTCTGAATACATTTTGGTTTGATTGTGTATTTTATCTTACAGTGAAGACTATGCAGTGCTATTTTACATTAACAAAAACAAACTTAAAAAAAGTAAACATTATGTAAATAGCACAAATAAATAAATAGAATGAACATACAGTACAAATTAAACAATTTTAAACAGTGTGTAACTGCATCATCTATACAAACCATTGTGCTTGGACCCCTTATGATCTCCTTGATTTAAAATGCATTGTTTCAGTAATCTTGTGTGTCGTTGCCCACAACGCAACGGTGGCAGGACTGTGAAATACATACACGAGAAAAATAGGCATGACTTATTTCACATCCAGCTAGACAACCCTGTCATAGCTGTTATCATAGCCCAGGCTTTTTATTAAAAAAAGAAAACAGCAAGGGAGCATGGAAAAAGACTGTTGCAGGTGTATTTTTTTATGGCATTATTATGTGTATTAATTTTGCAGCGGGGCAACTCAATGTTGGGCACACAAGTACTTTGGCTCTTTTGCTCCATGGCCAGGATGGCCAAGCCAACATCAAAGTTAGTTCACTAACTTTTAATTCTAGTTTAATATGTTACTATATTTTATTGTATATACAGAACTGGTTAAAATGTGGGGTCAGTAAGATTTTTGGTAAATTAATTAATATTTTATTCATCAAGGATGCATTAAATTGATCCTTATTATTACGGTTTTATTTTTATTTTATTGTTTTTTTTTTTTGATCAAATAAATGCAGCATTGGTGAGCATCGAGAATCTTAACGAGCCTAAACTTTTAAAATAATAAAAAATATGTAATGTATAATATTAAATTAATGCTTTACTTAATTATTAATAATTCTACATTAATACAATAATACTTAATATATAGTATTAACATTTTGTATATATATTATATTTTTTATAAAATGTAAAAAATTGATTGTATTTTTTTATCAAATGTAATAAACCTAATATAATGTTTCAATAAATAATCTTTAATATATAGTTGTATAATTTGTTATAAAATAATATTTAACGGTAATACATGATATTACAAATATAAAATTAAAATGTTAGATTTTATAATATTATAATATAGTAATATATAAGTAGTATTTTGTTGTTGTTGTTTTTTTTGGTCTGATTTAATTGTTCTTAATTTGTTCTTAATATGTTCTTATTTAATCTTTAATTGTGTTTTTAACTGTTGTAATTTATTAATTTTAATCTTATTATTATTATTATTATTATTATTATTATTAACTTATTTATGCTTTTTTTTTTCTTTTTTTTTCATTTTAATAATTTTATTTGAATTTCTTAATCATTCCAGTAATGATTCTTGTAATACCTTCTGGCTCTTTTAGTTTTATTATTTAGATTATTATTAATATCTCAGTATTATCTGTATTTTTGTATACTGAATTAAAATATTTCTTTCTAAAGCATATTCAGTGCTTTTCTAATTTAACACAGTGATAACTTTAAATTGTCTTTAATAATAACTATCTTTAATGAATCAGCACATGATGTGTTAATTAATTGGGTCACTGTGTAATTCACACTCTGCTTTAAACTGCTTCAAACCTTAAACATCTGAGATTTAGATGTTATATATTGTTTGTGTGTGTGTGTGTGTGTGTGTGTGTGTGGCCGTGCTCCAGCATCACAGATGGGTTTATTTGCATCAGTCCAGAAACTGGATCTTGTTTGAGAACACAAAGGTGAACAACTGTTGGAGAACAAACAAGCGCTTTCTAACACTTCCATTTATCCAGCGGTGAACACAAACAGATCACGTTTCATTGCATGATGTTTGTGATACACACACACACACACACTGAACTAAATTGAATGAAATGTTTGTTGACTTTGGTAGCAAAACACCCCGGTCACCTCAGATGCACTGAAACTGAACCGGCCGGGCTGATTGGTTGGAAATTTGCAAGGCTTTTGTTCTCTGAATAATATGCACATTGTTTTATATAACATTAAAACATAGTGCCACATTGTAAACAGCATCGTAAAAAAAAGCACGTCCTCTGGCAGAATCAGTGGCTTTAGTTGAATCAAATCATGTGTTTTGGTACTTTTTTTGTTTTGTCATTGTGAAATGCATGTTAATATGTTTATGTTTTGGCTTCTGTTGCCCAGATTTTGCCTCGATGTCATCTGGAGCAGAGAAAACGCAGTAGTTAGAAGAATGGTCCTTAACCTTTAAATTTGGTTCTTTTCTGAGTCTTTTGACAAATTCGTTGAAAAGAACTGCTCAAAAGAGTCATTTGTGAATTAGAATAGTACTGTTCATTTGTTCTTCTGATTTTGATACTTGTTTCTTATTGATTACATTAACGATTCTTTTAGAACTTCAGAATGATTCAAAACAATAACACGCTATTGAGAGATTTTGATTTAAAGAACTGCTCAAAAGAGTCATTTGTGAATCAGAATAGGATGTTCTGTGAGTTTGTTCTTCTGATTTTGATTCTGGTTTCTTAATGATTGCATTAACGATTCTTTATAGTACTTCAGACTGATTCAAATCAATAACATGCACTTGAGACTGATTTTAAATGAGTCTTTTGAGTTCTTTATTGAACTGCTCAAAAGAGTCATTTGTGAATCACAATAGGTTCTGATTTAGATTCTGGTTTCTTTATGTTTCCATTATTTGTTTATTTATGTATTTAGTTAGTTTTTCATACTGTTTTAAACCAATGAAGTGTGAAATTGAGACTGATTTGTTTCTTTTCCGAATCTTTTGTCCAACTGCTCAAAGGAGTCATTTGTGAGTTAAGATTTATATTCTGGTTTCTTAATTATTTTATTCATTCTTTTAGTACTTGATACTGATTCAGAATGATATGAAACCATGACGTTCAGACTGATCTGGTTCTTTTCAAGAACCAATTCAAGAACTGCTCAAAAGAGTCATTCGTGAATCAGACTAGGTTCTGCGGTTTGTTGTTCAGATTTTGATTCAAATGAGTCATTTATGAATTGAACTAGGTTCTTCTGTGAGTTTGTTCTGATTTAAATAGTTTTTTAATATATATATATATTTCCAATAATTATTCTTTAAGCACTTTAAACCGATTCAGATTGATACTTTTCAATTAAGAACTGCTTAAAGGAGTAATTTCTTAATTCACGATATTCAGTGTGTTCAGATTTCAGTTCTGGTTTCTCAGTTGGTTCCATTAACGATTCTTTTAGTACTTTTATACATATTCAAACCTTTAACACATTATATATCGATAGTGGTTTAGTCTTTTGACAAATGCTTTAAAAAGACCTGTTCAAAAGAGTCATTTGTGAATTGAACTAGGTTGTTCTTTGAGTCTGTTTTTGTGATTTTTTTATGTTTCCCTTAATGATTCTTTCAGTAATTCAGACAACAGTCTTAGTCTTTTCAGAGAATAAATGAAAACGATAAGTTAGCATGGCTTTGCGTGCCAAGTAATAGTTTTTGCTTGTGTGCGTGTAAGCAAAGGTCAGTGTTTATGGTGGCTAAATTGAATAATGATGCTATTTTCTCCGATTTTATGTTCTGGAGGAGTTGCAGTTCTGCTACATGGGTTAATGTCAATCATCAGGCATTATTTCCTACGACCTTACATGCTTTAAAAGAAAACCAGACGCTCATGATGATGTAAATACCATGCTTGGTCGTCGGATTTGTGGTTTAAACTGCCTTTAGGTAATTTATTACAAAGAAAACATTTAGTATAGTGATATGGTAACACATTCTGTGATTTACTCTATATAAAATGCATTATAAAGAAGTCCTAAATACATTAATTAGTTGTTTTAGTAGTGTTTTGGTTCTGTTATAGTTCCTAATATTTTGAAAACTTTTTTTTTTTTGTGAAGTGCTTTTATCATTTTAATTATTTTTTTATATTTTTATTTAATTTTTAATATTTATACTATTTTTTTTATATAATATATTTTTTATTTTATATTTAATTTTCAATATTATATTACTATTTAGGTTTAATTTATTTTTATTTCATTTTTTTTAAAGTTCAGTAATAATTTTTTACCAGTTAATAATTACATTATTTTACATTTCTTATTTTTATTTAGTTAATATTTAGATTTTATTTAATCGCAGCTTTGTTTAAAAGAACAGAAGTGTTTGTAATAGCTTTGTTTTTAGTTAAGAATATTAACTCTGATTCACAAAAATTATTTAAATACACCTTGTAATCTGTTTTATCTTATAATATCCAAAAAGGATATAATATTTTAATGTATACTACTTTAAACAAAAGCAAATTGCATGATACTCTTCAAAAGGAGATTTTTCAGAAAGAGATGTGCAAACAAATTATTCAATGCTTTACATTTATGTATTAAGTTTTCTTTTATATTTAATAATTTATTCTGTTCAATACATTCAGCCAAAAGGAAAATAAATATGATTTGGTTATTTTTAACATCTCTTCTTTTTAATACAGTTTTTTGTTATTATATATTGATTAGTTGTATTGTTTTTGAGGTGTTCTTGGTTATCAAATTGTGTTAAAGTAACTTATGTATTAAGTTTTATTGTAGAAGTTTGTGTCTGCTCACTGAAAGGTTGTTTTTAAAGTATGAAGATCTGTTTTGTTTCTAAAACGCACAAGTTGCCGTTATTACCGCAGTCTGTTCCATTGAGAGCGGTTTTAAGGATATAATGTTTATGTGTTTCCTGTGGTGGGTGTCGATAGCACACAGCTGCTTCAGAAGTGAGGAAGAGCACTGTGTGTCTCTTTGAAGCTTCTGTGTTTGTAAAAGTTCGGTATTGAAAGAGTTTAATAGTTCCAGGCTGCCTGGAGGATTCTGCTTCCTGTGCGGACAGGAAGTAGTTCGAGTTTTGAGGCCAGTTCTGCATTAGATGAGCTGGACGTGGACCACACAGATCATAGAAAGTGTGTGTGTGTGTGTGTGTGTGTGTGTGTGTCTGTGGTGGGATTTCTTGTTCATTGTGTTTCATGGGATGTTGATGCTGGAATGCATACGTTTCCCATAAAAGAGCAAAACCACAGGATGAGAAACACACACACACACACAGACAGACCCTAAACTTTAGATTTTTCTTCTGCCAAAATGAAATTCACTGCCTTTATAAGTTTGAATGTCTAAATAAATTATTACTTGACATCCAAAGTGTTTTTATAACAATAAAAAAAAAAAAAAAAAAAATATATATATATATATATATATATATATATATATATATATATATATATATATATATATATATATATATATATATAAAATTTAGTAATTATATACAATTATTAAGAATTGTTTCATAATATTATTTAACTATTAGGGTTGTTTCACTTAGTATCACTTAGTTTCTATTATATTTTAGCAATGTTTTGAATGTTTTTTTTTTATATATTCTGTTTTCATTTTAATTTTAGTTAAAATTCAGTAACTAATTTTGTCATTTGTTTATTTTATTTTTTAAATGTTTGTAGTGCCAATTTATTTTTATTTTAGTTTTTTTCTGTTAATTCTTGTTATTTCAAGAAATGAAAATGTTTTTATGGTTTTAATTATATTAATTATATTTTAAATACACAATTATAATTTTTTTTGTTACTTTTTTCATACTTTTGCTTTATAGAATCCATTTAATTTGAATATTTTTGTAGTTTTTTTTTTCCTTCGTGTAGAAATTTAATGTGGACTTTGTGTGAAAAGACTAGACTAACTACAAGTTAATACATAACTCCGTTATTGCAGTGCAAAATATATATTTCCTCTCTTTTTTTCCCCCTTTGATTTGGGGGTATAATATGGCCTCTGACGTGTTCTTGACAGGTTTCATGAGATTATTGCACCATGCTGCGTATTGAACCTAAAGTCTGTTCAGTCTGTGTGTCTTTGGCTGTTTTTTACAGATGTTCTCTGTGAAAACAACAGTCACACACACACACACACACACACCTGATCAGATACACCTGCTATTCTGTCAACGGCATGATAATGCCCAACTACACTCAGAGAAACACGCACTTGCATATATTAACAGCAGGAGTGTGTGTGTGTGTGTGTGTGTGTGTGTGTGTGTGTGTGTGTGTGTGAAAACCCCAGGTGCACTGAAGCACCCCTTGGGATGAGACAGACAGGCTATTTTTAGCTCTGAGTGGCTTTAAGAGTTGACAAAGTGCAGTCGTGTCCCATTAGCACAGTGACGCCACCTGCTCCAGACAGACAGACACACACCAAAGCACTTCAGTTGGCCGTGAACAGACAGAAGTGTGTGTGTGTGTGTGTGTGTATCAGACAGATCAAACCCGGAGCAGACGGACAGATCGTTCTGTGTGTGTGCCAGCGAGCATTTAATGTGCTCTGACTCTCTCAGTAGGTCACAGTGACACGGCATCTCATACAAACACACTCTGAGCGCCGCTGTCTGCCCTTCTCAACCCCAAAATAAATACAGATCAATCTAGAATCTCAGACCCAGCGAGTCCTGAGCAACATCACAGAATAAGCATCGAGGGATGTTTGAGGTTCATGGGCTGCTTGTTAGCTTGAGAGGAAAGGGTTAATAATGAGACCAGAGCGGGATCATAATATTTATGTTCTGATTTGTTTTCCTGTTTGCTAAGTCAAGCAGCGCTGTTACCGTTTCATATGCTTTAAACTTCAGTGTCTGCGCATTAATGGTTCCTCGAATCCTGTGTTTTTGTGGGTTTGTGTTTTTGCGCTTTAAAGAAACAACCTGGCATCATGAGATTTATCTACAACGGTTATTGTCATGAACTAAAACCATTAAAGAGAGAGATCTCTAGATTTATATAATTATATAAATAACTTGAATTCAGAATTTTTCATTTGTTTAGTTTGTTGAAGTACTAAAAAACTAAAACTTAATAGTAAATTATACTATTATAGTATAAAACTATATTATTAAATATAAAAAATATATGACAAACACAATTTTAATTTAGCTTTAGTTTGAGTTATTTTAGGATTTTAACTTGATGCCAATTCAACATTTCTAATCTGCGTTCAATTTGTTTAAGGTTAAAGTTTTTATATAATATTTAGGCTTTGTTTAATTTAAGCTTAATTTCAGGTAATTAAACCGTTTTTTTTATTGTTTCGCTTTTAGTTTGAATTAACAATAACAAAAGCTGGTTAGTTACTCTAATTTGACACAAACTATAATGAACTTTTTTTTTCTTCTCCATGACGCAGAATTTTTTAGCAATCAAGAGTGATAATCCATGACTGAAATCAATGCCGCAGCTATATATGTATGTATGTATGTATTCATACAGACGCACACGCACACACACACACACACACACACATGCATGCATGCGCACACACACACATACACACGCATGCAGGCATCCATGGATACATGTATACATAAATACACACACACACATTAATAAAAAAAAAATATATATATATATATATATATATATATATATATATATATATATATATATATATATATATATATTTTAAGTGTGTGTGTGTGTGTGTATATGTAAACATACTATAAAAATATAATTTTTCTTATTTTTTTGTATGTATGTGTTTATATATATATATATATATATATGTGTGTGTGTGTGTGTGTGTGTAAATTACATTTTATTTTTTATTTTTACTCTGATATAATATAAATGTATTTTAAATATTTATATATTTTTCACGTCATCAGACTATAAATGCTTTTTTTTTTACTGGACACTTACTGTATTGTTCCTTTGTTTGACGTGATTACTGTTGCACACTATTTTAAATACTGCTTTTTGCTACTTTTAAACACACAGTATGCTGGAGGTAGTATCTTTAAAATATACCTTAATATAATACCTTAACAGTCCGATAATATAATGGGTCTGGATTTACTTTATAGAACATTTACTTAGTTTTCATACCTCATCTCTACTAATTGTAGTACAGTAGTATGCAAATCCAGAAGTACTCAAGGGTGTGTGTGTGTGTGTGTGTGTGTGTGTGTGTGTTCTCTGAAAGCGTCATACAATTAGAGCTCAAAGCATGTGCCGACCTTTAGTGATCGATGAGGTCATCAGTATGAGACACATAAATCCTTCCCATCATGCCTGCTGCTCTCCGTCACCCCACTTTCTTAGACTCAAACACTCTCACACACACACACACACACACACACACACACACACACACACACACACACACACACACACACACACACACACACACACACACACACACTCAGGCAAGAGAGAAGGATTTGAAGGTCACCACAGTAAGGGAACTCATTACCCACGATTCATGTTTAATTCTGCCTTTAACACACAAAGCCTCTGATTGGCTCGTCTCGGCCTGCTATTATCACACACTTACTAGGTGGAAACCAGGTCATAAAGGTGTTAATGCGGGGATATGTATGCATGTGGGTATGATTTGTGACTTACAGCATGAACATCTAGAAAGCTGCCTACCCATACACCATCTGACATCCCAGAATGCACTGCAACAAGCTCAGTAGGAAAGTAGTGCTTGTATTTCCTGTGTCCATATAAAATTAAAATAATAAAAAATTACACTGAAAATATAAAAACTAAAAGCTAGTTAAAAAAAATGAATATATACTATAATACTAAAATAACTCTGGTTACAATAGTTTGGTGTGAGATTGTTGCGAAGCACTAATTAGCATTAAAATGCATAGCACACAGAAATATTTAGTTAAATAAAAGTTTTAATTGACTACACAATGTTTTGTTTGATAAACAGTTTTTCATTTTTAGTATTGAATGAAATGCAAGTTTATTTATATATTTGTCTTGATTTGTCTGCCATCTTTCTCTGAGCTCAGCACAATGCATTGTGGAACGATGCTGCCTTTGAATTTTGGTCAAAAGGAGCACTTTTAGCATATCTATGAAGAGTCATAGCATTAGCAGCGTCGTCTGTGATGCCTTTGAATGCATTTTCTTTGCTCTGAGTCTTGGTCTTGTATCCAGGTGTGCAGATTATGATCTTCTACATCTGAAAATCTGCTGGGCAAAACAAACACAGCAGTGCTGCGACAGCGTCACTCATTATCGTGACATGCTGTTTTGATTTCTTGCTGATACTGTGACAGACGAGACGAATATAATCTCAAGAAATGATTTCAAGCTAGACTTTGTGTTTCTAACTCTCTCTCTCTCTCTCTCTCTCTCTCTCTCTCTCTGTCTCTCTCTCTCTCTCTCTCTCTCTCTCTCTCTCTCTCTCTCAGTTTGTTTGCTCTTCTGTCAAAGAAGCACAATAAAGTCCTGGAGCAGGCGACCCAGTCCTTGCATGGCCCTCTGGGAGCAGACGACAGGAGCGTTCTGCCCGACTATGTGAGTCAATCCCTTTATTCCCACATCACATCTTTTAGTGATATTCATAAATGAGATTCAAAAAGTAACACTCAAAATTCGTCCTGTGAAAACCATTTTGAAATCGGACAATGCAATAACATGGAAATGATACTTTAAATCCTTTTAGCAGTCTCCTCCCCCTTAGGAGGCGTGTCAAGTGTCATATTACCATATCATGTCATACTGCTTTTTTTTTTTTTTGAAGCAGATGCATTTAAAAACCTAGCTTTTATTTGTATTCAAATGAAAAAAAAAACAATGCATTTGCTTGTAAATGTTAAAATGCAAAAAAAAATGTAATTTATACACACACACACACACACATATATATACATACACACATATACATACAAAAAAATAAGAATTTGTTTATATTTTACGTGTATACATATATATATACAAACACTTGAAAAAAATAATATATATATATATTTTTTTTTTTATTAATATGTGTGTGTATTTATGTTATGCATGCATCCATGAATGCCTGCGTGTGCATGTGTGTGTGTGTGTGAGAATATAATTGTTTTTTTTTTCTCTTTTTTTTTTAGAAATGATTAAAGTAATTGAATTATTGCTATTAATTTCCAATGGATTAATTAATAAATTCAGGATTTATATAATACTTTACTATGTTCTACTGTACACCTAAAGTACTTTAGAATCATATGAGGGGTTAATAATAATGCCACCACAAGCATCTGAATAAAAGTAGTTATTTAAATGAGTATTATAGTATTTAAATTAGTTGTATTAAGTATGATTCATTTAAAAAAGATGAAAATGTAAATAGTTGTATATATATTCCTTTTATTAAATGTTTTAAATAAGGAGCAGATGGGCTCCTTCAGAGAAGGGTAAGTGTAAAGCTTGCTTTGGCCTCGGCTTGTGAGCGGATCTTCAGATGTTAATACCAGGTGTAAACCACCTTTTTGTTAGTGCTTCATCTCCGTAAAGACATGGCTGTGTGTGTGTGTGTGTGTCTCCAGACAGCAGACAGTCCTTCTGGCTAGACATAAAGACACAGAGTAGACATAAAAGAGGGGCGGGGCTTGGATGAAGGTGGGAGGAGCTGTTTCTGGAGGTCGTTTATGTCTGTAGGTTTGACCCTAGAGGGCAACAGCCAACCTGCTCTGATGCCCCCTAGAGAGGGAGTGGGGCGTCTGGGACAATAGGGATGTAAATGATGTGTGTGTGTGTGTGTGTGTGTGTTTACTACACACACACACACACACACACACACACACACACACACACAGCCTGAGGCCGGAGCCTTGCAGATGTCTGCTGTCCTGATTAAGCCCCACACCCCTGCTTCACGTCTCTCTCTCTCTCTCTCTCCTTCCATTCACATCTACTCCTCTTCATCTGTCCATCTGTCTCTCAGTCTGTCTGAATATCTTCACTCACACTCGCTCTTCCAGCAGTTTCCACCTCACGTCCTGCCCCCAAAAAACACTGCGCTCTTCTCTTACATGTTTAAAACACAGCCCAGACTCAACTGATTTAGCATCTGTGTGATCTTAAAAAAATGTTTACCAAAGAAGACTCTTTGATAGTAATCAAATATTATTCTTTTTAATAATATACAAAATATGAAAAGAGTATTATACATATATATTAATACTTTTTTGCTTTTTATTAATATAATAATAATAATGATAATGCCATCAAGACCTCTTTAGAAGCATTTAAATTCATACTAATCTATTAAACTATTAAATAGTTTACTGTAAATATAGCATCATAGTTATATGAGTGAATCTAATCGTTATTAAAGATTATAGTGAATTAAAAATGAATTTAAGCATGATAAATTATAATAATAGTAATAATAACAGCAACAATAAGGCCATCAAGACCTCTAATGAAGTTTTAGTAATAAAAAAGAAAATTCATACTGATGAATTACTTTTTATATTTAATAAAATATAGCTAAATATTATTTATTTAAAACTATATGTATTGTTGTTGTTGTAATTGCAATTCATTTATTGTTAATGTCCAATCAGCTCTGGTGAAGCATTCATAAGTTATTTGAGCGATGATTAGTAAGGTTTATTTATTTATTATTTTGTTTTAGATGGACAGAGAAAATAAAGTGATTAAATAGCTGTGCAGCGTGAGAATTAGTATTGGTACGTTAAATTAAATGCACAAAAAGTGTCATTACTGCACTTTATTTTGTTGTTGTTGTTGTTGTTGTTGTTGTTGTTGTTGTGGAAGCAGACATTGCCAATGTTCCCAGAACTGCCTTTTCTTCAGTAGAAAGACATGATTGGGCTCCGGCTCTGTGCTTTTCTGTCTGTTTCTCAGAGTTTTATGGGAAGGATGTAGCACCAGTTTAGACTACATTTGATTTTTGCAGTCCTTTCCTTTGTCATATCTCATAAGACAAACATCATTGGCGCACACACTGTTATTGTCTGCTGTCACTGTTATCTTCATGGGATTTCCTTCACTCTCTGAGAACAGATGCTGATGTGTGTCTGTACATACACCGCTTTTATAACATCCTATGAAACGGATATGGCCAGCTTTGGATGAGCTGTTCTCGAAAGCGTAAAGCGGCCGAAATGCACACCTTTTGGACCACACATCAGCTCTAGATTAATTCAGTATTTATGGAAAATATTAATTAATATAAGTTATTAGCTGTGATTGTAATGAAGAGAGATTTCCACGCACTTATAAACCCAAGTGACATCATTTCTGTGCACCACATATTTAATGATGTGTGTGTGTGTGTGTGTGTGTGTGTGTGTTTAATGTATCTCAGTGTTAATTAGAATTGCAGCACATATGTGGCGTCTCATAGATGCCCCGCGGTTTCCATCAGCACCGGGATGTTATTTCAGTATAATTAAGATACTATCATAATTTGTATTAATATTTTGAATTAGTGTTTATTTTTATATTTTCTGTTTTAATAAAAAAAAATTAAGTTTCATTAATTTTGTTGTTTTTGTCATTTAAAAGAAAAAAAGTCTTAAGCTGTTTTTCTTTTTTTCTTTTTTTCAGTTTTAGTTATTTTGATACGTGAAGTTAAACTCAATGAAAATGAGAAATGCTGGCAGCTAGCTGAAAAATATATTTTTATTTTATTTTCATTTTCAAGTTAAACTAAAGGAAAATGTGAAATGTTGCCATGGCAATTAGCAGAAATAAATAAACAAACTGAAAATAAGTTATATTTATTTTATTTCAAGTAACAAAACGTTTTGTATTAATGATGTTAGTTTTATTTTTTATTTTTAAATATTTATATTTTAAATAAGTTTCTATTTTAGTTTTAGTTTAATATTTTTGTTGATCATGAGGGATCTTGCGATGGCCACTAGCTGAATTTTTTATTCGTTTATTTTAAAATTAATTTAATTTAAACAAAATATATATTTTTTTAATGGTTTTAGTTATGCGTGTAACTCTACTGACCCTGATCTCTACAAATAAAGAAAGGCGGTCGAGCTGTTGCTGCTCTCTGTGCTGTGATTATGGGATGTCTCAGTGTCTTAATGCAGGTCAGAATTTACTCTCTCCCTAAAGACACAGACTTTCTCCTCTCCTCTTCCTCTGTGGTGTTATTCTCCATCTGTCCCCTCAGGATTGTGTGATGCTTGTCTCGCTCTTTTAATCGTCACAGCAGCAGCTGGAGTGTTTTCAGACGGCTGTTTTCAGGAACACAGATTGGTTCTCGTCCTCACAAAGCCGATGTGTAATCCAGCTGATCATATGATGTCAAACAGGGCAGTTCAAATCAGACGAGCCGTGTCCAAATCTTACTTACAAAGCTTTGTTTCTGCAGAGCGTCTGATTCACCTCGAAGATGAATCTGCATTTGTTCTTTGACTTACCTGACTGTTGCCATGCCGACCGTTCATGTTTCTCTCTGCGTCTTCCTCTCGCCCTGACCTCTGACCTCTGACCTCTGCTTGAGAGTGTAAGGGCTTGTTACCATGGAGAGCAGAGTTTGCCTCTTTCTGGCTTGGACAGTATTGACATCACAGTCATTAGCTGCTCATTAGACCACACACACACACACACACACACACACAAACACACACACACACACACACACACACACACACTGGCGCTCATGCACGTATGCACACAGACATCTCTCTCACTGGATGACTAATGACTGTCTGGAACTGGATGCTAGTGCACTTCCTGTTCCTTTCTGTCTGTTTCTCATGATTTCTATTTCAAAACCATCTCTCTCTACAGGGCTATTTTAGCAGCAGTGAGAAAGTATTAGTTTTTGTTAATATTTGATTTTTTTTTTTTGTTTAATAGTATTACATTTTCATTTTGATTTTGATTTAAATAAAGTTTTTTTGTAATTATGTAATTTCTTTTTAATATACCTATATCGTTTTTAATAATTTTTATTTAAGTTTTAGTTTGAGTTTTTTTTAGTACACTAAGTTGAAATGAGAATTATTGTCTTGGCAATTAGCGAAGAGAGAAAAAAGTTTACGTTTTTTCATATTTATTTTATTTTAGATTCTCTGTAGGTTTGTGAGTAATATTGGCTTATGGCTTTTTGTACTGTTTGTGTTTGTCAAGCATCATTGATCTGATTCAAACACACAACGCAGTCCATGTTTTTACATGCTTCAATTGAAATCAGGCTTCAAAATCCAGCAGATAACCGCACTTTAGAAACTTCCTGCGTCCCAATGAAACAGAAGACTTAAAATGAGGGGCAGGTTTAGGTGTAGGGTGATAGCCAATACAGTTTGTACAGTATAAAAACCATTACCGCTATGGCGAGTCCCCCTAAATCACAAATACAAGTGTGTGTGTGTGTGTGTGTGTGTTTGTATGTGTAGGATTTGTTTAAAATCCATCTGCCGTTCCACACAGTCAGGTTGTTCACACATTAACATCTGACCTGAATTCCCCTCTCTCTCTCTCTCTCTCTCTCTCTCTCTAATCTCATTAGTCTGTACTGTAGAGCTCATCCTCTCATCCCTAATTCACTCCTACGTTCTTCTCGTCTAATTATCACTCCCTGTCTCTGTCTAGACACCTCCAGCTTCTCTCTAGGTTGTGGCTTCACCACTGACTTTGCTTCCCGGCCCACATTTTACTCTGAACATCATCGAGTATCGACATTGTTTACTGGTTTGAACGGACCTGTACCTATTTGTGTTGAACCGCCGGTCTAGACGAGTATTTCCAGCTCTGGTCTGATCCCGTCCTGCACATTTGTATCTGCTTAAATTCGTTTAATAACTGTTGTGTAGGTGGTCTTTATTGGAACAAGGCCAGGAATTACCATCGAAATAAACCCGAACGAGATTGTAATGCAAAATGTCTGTCGTTCGTTCCATTTTTTTGTATTTTAATTAATGTATTTTGTTTGGTTGACCTCAATACACCTTTAATTTTAATGCCAAAAGTATTGCAAGTGTTCAGTACTTTAATGCAGGTTTTTCAGGAAACCTGTTTGAAATCAGTTATTATTTTTGCAGTTCTGTTTAATGCCACTAGAGGCACCAGAATAACAGCCTTCAGCTTTAATGCATCAACACGGGGGTCAGGGTTTGCACGATCTAAGAATATGTTTTGATGGTCTTGCATCATGCATTGTGGTCAGATTTAGCCTTTAAACATGACCTGACATCTAGAATGGGATTAACAGATGGTGGTGTATAGGGACACTGAAGTTTGGTGTTTGTGTGTGTGTTTCCAGAGGACAGAGCACAAACCGCAGTAATCATGAAGCAGGTTTACAAGGCCACCGTTTTGCCGAAACCCGTGTCTTTCCTGTAAAGTCCTCATTCTGTCCCTGAGACTGATTCAGTCTGAGGTGTTTTACACATGTATGTCTCTGACTCTGGAGGGTTTGTCTTTAACTTCTGGTGTGTTTGTCAGTGTAAATCTGACTGGGGGATATTTCTCAGATCTCAGAGTTTGCTGAGGGAGACGGACTTGATTCACACAGAATGAGTTCGTCTCAAATCAGTCACTTTCCTCAAGACGCATTGTTTGCTGAAAGATTTTCTTTCTTGATCTCTCTTTCTTTTTTCGTGTTCTTTTCTATTTGTATTTTCATTTTGTTTTTTTTGTTTTAGTTTTTCATTTTCTAATTTCTTTTCTTTTTTGTTTCTTTTTGTTTTGTTTCTTTTCTTAATTTCTTATGATTTTTTTAAATATAATTTCTTGTTATTATTATTTTTCATTTTATACTCCGTTTTATTTTATTTATTTTTATTTTATTTTATTTATTTTTATTTTCTTTCTCATTTCCTTCTGTTTTTTTATTATTTTTTATTTTATTTTCCTTTTTATTTTCTGTCTTATTATTTTTATCTATTTTCCTTTTTTCTCATTTTCCTTTGTATTTTTTTCTGTTTTTTTCTTTCTCTCTCTTTCTGTAGTTTCTCTCCCTCTATTGTTTCTGTCTTTATTCTTTCTTCTAAACTCAGATTTCTTGTATTTCCTCCAGGAGTTGAATTGCCGTTGCAGTGGTTTAAATGACGCTGGGGTTGTTTGTCAGTCATTGAAGCTAAATCCATAAAGTTCGGTGTTTTTGTAAACTCCCGTGCTCTTTTCCGAGCTTTCCTGATCTGTCATCTCCTAAAATCACTTCAGTTAGCTTCCACACAAAGAGCTTTTGGGGTGTGTGTGTGTGTGTGTGTGTGTTCCTATGGAAACCGCATTGCACATTCTGTTCCGTTGACTTGCTTTTGTCCAGAGAGATTTGTGGCTCAGAAACTGACATCATTGTTGAGAATAAGGAACGGATGATTTGCATGAAGAGCAGGCCGATGGCTGCAGGCAGAGACTCTAGGAAAAGGAAATGAGAAGGTCAAAGGTCAGAGACTGGAGGCTCTTTAGAGACGTGACATGCTGTAGTACATTAATGTCTATCTCTTTCTCCTGAATAAATGCTCTTTTTTTTTTTTTGAATAAAAAAATGTGTGTGTGTGTGTAATCTCTTAAGCTTACCAAGGCTGCTTTGATTAAAAATAGGCCCCGGTTGGTTTTGGTGTATTTTTGTGTCATCTTTACTCACTGGCTTTCTGTCTTCTCCCCCAGGCTCAGGATCTGAACGTCATCGAGGAGGTGATCAGGATGATGCTGGAGATCATAAACTCCTGTCTGAGTAACTCGCTCCATCACAACCCAAACCTGCTGTACGGGCTGCTCTACAAGCGGGAACTCTTCGAGCAGTTCAGATCGCATCCGTCCTTCCAGGACATCATGCAGAACCTGGACACGGTGAGACACGACTGTGTTTCAGCTCTAGTGAGCTCTCTAGTGCCTTCTGAGGGGCATCCTACACCAAACAGAAGTGACTGATATGAAACACGCTTCATGGGCAGCTGCTGAATTGCTTATTATTCTTCAAAACATGCAATGCATACGAGTTTGACAATATGTTGATAAGGCATTTAAAATATATATATGATGAATATTATTTAATATGTTTTTTAGAGAAGGAATATTTCTATTTAAATCATTCTTATATAAATATTATATATACATGAGTATAAATTATATATTTTTTTATAAAATAATTATAATAATAATAATAAAAAAAAAAAAAAAAAAAAAATATATATATATATATATATATATATATATATATATATATATATATAAAACAATGTAAAAATAAATGTTATACATATTATTCTATATAATAAATATAATAATATATAAATACATACTATACATGCAATCAATATTTTAAGCAATTACAAATATGTATCAAAATTATAATATATAATTGATATTTTAAAATGTAAAAATAAAATTTTAAAATAAAATGAAATTATAAAATGATATAAAACCTATATATATATATATATATATATATATATATATATATATATATATATATATATATATATACACACACATTTATTTTAATGATTTTATTCAAATAAATATATAAATGTATATTATAAATAAAACTAAAATTCATGTTTTTAATGAGCACATTTATTTATTTTTTATTAGATGAAACCCCATCCATATTTACTAATCTATGAATAAAATATAAATGTCACATTGCTTTCTGGGATTGTGTCATCTGCAAAGTATACCTGCAATGCTGCCTTTGAATTTGATCAAAACAAGGAAACTTTATAAACATCAACAAATGCTTAAAAAAAACTACCACGGTACGACCATCTGTTACCATCACTGTACCATTGTACCTCCACAGAACTGTGTTCATGATGCCTAAATAGGTTCCCTAGGTGGACAGTTCACTAGATTAGAGCTTTGGCTTTTGTTTAGAAGCATTTTTCCTGTATCTGTCTAATTCAAAACAAAGCCCTCAGTGTAAAGATTCATATACTGTAGATGAAGAGAGGTTTGCAATGGAGCTGGTGCAGTTATAATGTGCAATAGAAGCCCAGGGGGGTTCTGGGTAATCTACAGAACTCAGGAAGTAAATGCCCTCTTTAAACACACACACTGGTGCATTAATGCTGCATGACTCACTGCAGAATAAAATACATCCCCAGATCACTTTAAAAATTCATCCAAAACCCGAGAGAGGATGAATGAATAGAAAACTAGTATACTGCATACTAAATATAGAAATTCAGAAATGCAAACAGTAGTATATTACACGCACATTAATGCTATACATTTGTCATGTCGGAAATATATACAGTAATTTTTGCATAATAAGAATGCAAAGCATAGAAGATCACAGTTGAAGGTTAAAATATTAAATATATTATTGTTGTTTTATATATATATATATATATATATATATATCAATGTTTATATTGCTATATAATATTAATATAATAATAATAATAGCATTTTATATATATATATATATATATAATAATATAATAATAATAATATTATATAATAATAATAATTTTTATTTAAAAAATAATTTTATTATATATTTCCTATATTAAAACAGTATATAAAATGCATTTTATGTTTTAATGATTAAATTTGATTACAATTATACATGATAATAAATTTAAAAAATTTATAGCAATATTAATATTTTTTTAACAATATTAAATGTTATATATAAACTTAAATGTTATATAAAAATCGAGATTTAATCAAAAATGTATTTTATAAATATAAATTGATAATTAAATCTGTTAAAAATTATATACAACTAAATAATATATGTATGTATATAAATTTAAATAAATAAATTTATGCATTTAGCAGACGCTTTTATCCAAAGCGACGTACATTGCATTCACGCTAACAATTCTCTCCTATCATGTGTTCCCTGGGATTCAAACCCCACTTTTTAGACTTTTTTCGAACCCCACTGTAATCCACTTTTGTGTACAAATGTCTTAACATTTGATGCTCAGATGAGTCCAGGAGATGTTAAAACATTAACTCATCACTCTCAGGTCTGAAGGTCAAGTCACACACATTGCATTGTGGGATAATGTATCTCACACACTGCAAAAATCATTATTTCAGTCTTTACGGCATTGTCATTGTCATTGCACTGACTGTGTGTGTGTGTGTGTGTGTGTGTGTGTGTGTGTGGCAGGTGATTGGATTCTTCAGCCAGCGACTGGAGCAGGCAGGAAGTGACCTGTCAGTGGAGAGAGTTCAAGAGGTCATCAAGAAAGGTGCGGCGGCCCTCCCTAAAGAGCGTCTCAAGGTAAGTGCACAGATATTTATGATGATGCATGTTTGGTACATTCATAACTTCACTGAAACCCTGTCTATCTGTGATACCTCTCCACCCGTCTGACCTCTGACCTCTGATGTTTGTTCCATTTTCAAAACTAAATATCTAGCTGCATCTAAACATGGAAGCGTGACATTTCACTTCCTCCTAGAGACAGGAAAACAAATTCTTTTATATGGATTAATAATTCACCAGCTGCCTGAATCACACAACTGCCATCTGTGCTCACCTACATCAGCTGTTATCATGGGAAAAATGATTAATAATGCTTTTATAAATAAATAATCAGCTAAATAAAACCATTCGAAACAGCCTTGTTGTTTGCAATATTTTATTGAAATGAAAACACTTTAGATTAATCTAGCGAGTAAAAAAACTGAATAGGAATTTTTACATTGTCATTTTGCAATTTTAAGTCTTGTAAAAATAAAAAGTAATATATTATTTTATTTTATTTTTTATTTTATTTTATATTTTATTATTTTATTTTTATTTTATTTTTTTATTTTATTTTATTTTATTTTATTTTCAAGCTGTAGTATATTACGCTGACACACACACACACACACACACATATTACACCCCAAGCTGGATTTCTGTCGGCTAACTTTTCACGTCTTCTATTTGGTGAGTGGATTTGTTGTACCCTGCGTGTAATCTGATGGAGAAGCGTGTGTCTGAACACGTGAGCGATCATGTCTGAGATCGGCTCATTATCACAAACGACTCCTCCAGGGCCATTCATTACGCTTTATAACACACGTCTGCAGAAGAACAGGAAATCACACCGATCTGTCTCTGATATACGGCCTGAAACACTGGAATAAATCTCCAGCACGCGTCTCCTTACCTTCCCATCCTTACCCACAATCCCCTCTGATCCCCTTAAATCAGTTCAAAAGTGTCCAGCGTGTGCTGTTCGTCTAGCGTTTAATTGCGTGTTCGCTCACATGTTCAGTGCTTCAGATCTCACAGACCGCATCCATCATGTTTATGATCAGATGGAGATGGTTCATGGATGAGTGAACAGCGTTATTAGCAACAAGATGCTTCCGTCACTGAGTCTTTGTTTGAGAGCAGGGCTGAGCGATGGCATGATGTGCACTAACTCAGTGTGGATGGAGAATGTTATGATAATTGAGTTTTGCAGCAATTATGAGACTAAAGATATTATATTTTTGAAAGTATTGCTTATTTTGTGCATGCATATTTGTGTCGGATTGGGAACACCGGGAGAAACTCCAGTGACCCGGCAAATTATTTAAATATATGTGTGGGATTATTAGCAGAAACCATAACATGTGTCATATACATTTCATTTCTTCGAATGCATTCATTATTTATATAAAAATATATTGTAGAATATAATGAGCTACTGAGCTAGTGGAGTTTTAGAAAACATAGTCTTGCATCTTTAGTTTCTACTAGGTTTGTCTTGTGGTTTTGTTGGCACACGTGTGTGTCTGTTTTTCCATTTGTGTGTGTGTGTGTTGTGTTGGATTCTAGTCTAGACATCTAGACACACACACACACACACACACGCTCAAGCATGCAGTGGGCAACACAACAGTCCCAAGGGAGCAGCTTTGTGCTTGAGGGATGTTCCGTACCCTCGGCCCTGGTACAGACGGCCCTTATACACACACACACACACACACACACACACACACACACACACACACACACACAGGAAGCGTGAAAGGCCAGACTTGCTGTCTGCCCAGAGCTCTACCTCTTTCTGTCTCTCCGGTTGTCTTCTCTCTCCCTCTTTAGTGTTGAATAGGAGCAGCGACAGCCGTGTGTGACGTGGACGGAGTGATAGAGGCGTGTGTGTGTGTGTGTGTGTGTGTGTGTGTGTGTGTGTGTGTGTGTGTGTGGTGATAAGACACAGACACCGTGGCTCCTGTGACGGAGGGCCGCATCAGCGTAACACACACTCAGACATGCTTTCATAAGACTTTTGGATGCATTTTGAAATACTCTGATGTGACTCTTAACATGTCGTGAGAAAGAAATTGGATTTTTTTCTGCATGCTTTCTTAATGCATTTAAGAGCCAGACTCACTTTGGCGTCCTCGGTTTGTGCTTCTAGGGTTATCTTGATGTAAGTGTTCCTAAAATCAAAGCGACCCTGTTTCAATCGAATAAAACACTGTTGTTCAAAGGTTTGGGGTTGATACAGCGCAAATTAGAAATATTTGTATAATTAAAAATATGTTTACTCCAGTCTTCAGTGTCACATGATCCTTCACAAATCATACTAATATGCGGATTTGCTGCTCAAGAAACATTTCGGGTTATTATCAATATTGAAAAAAGTCGTGCAGCTTCATATCTTTTGTGGAAACAGTGACACATTTGTATTTTCAGGATTCTTTGATAAATAGAAAGTTGAAAAGAACAGCGTTTGTTTGAAATAGAAATATCTTATAGCATTATAAATGTCTATTCTGATCAGTTTAATTCAGTTTTTTTTTTCTTACACGATTTAACATTGCATGTTATTAAAAAAAAATACATACATCTAATAACTTGCCTCTTGCAACAACATTTTGACTCCATTATGGATAATATTATATCTACATTTGCATAAATTCTTATCAGTATACGTCTTGAATTAGACACAAGTGACTGAACATATCTCCGGTTTAATATAAGTGTGTTTGCATTCTTACGTAAAATCATCTGTGTGTGTGTGTGTGTGTGTGTGTGTGTGAACCGTCTCTGCTCTGAGGCTCCAAATGCTTCTCACCAGGGCCAAGCCGAGTGGTGACCTTGGAGCGCAGCCAACCATGAGCCAATTCTGCCCGAGCACTGTCTGGCCCTTCTCTTCCCAGGAAACACTGGGGGTCATGTGTGTGTGTGTGTGTGTGTGTGTGTGTGTGTGTGTGTGTGTTTGTTTGAGAACTGAGAAGAGAACAGTTTGACGCAAGACTTCAGTTCAGAGAATCTCTGAGAGTTATATATATTTGCCCTGAGTGGAGCTCCTGCGTCCTCTGACATCGATCCCTGCACCGCTCGATTTCCTCTTTAATGTTGTGAGTCGTTCACGATAAGGAGATGATATCTGTCTGAAGGTCATTAAAGACGGCCGTACACGGCGAGATTTCTGCTGTCCTACAAGCTCGCAGATGGGAGAAAATCGCAGATGTTCATTTTCAAACATGTCAAAATAAAAAAAAGGACGCTGTCGGTTTAAATTCGTGCGCAAGAACAAGACGATTTGGCGATCCATCTGAAGCTGACCAATCAGAAGATTAGAAAAACAACATAATAGTCATTTTAGTTCATTATAAAGCTCTATTTTATATTTTTTATTCCAAATTGTCAAATTTGCCCTTCAGCTTTTTGAATATACTACCTGGTGTATTTCCAGCAAAATGAACAGAAATTCAGAAATAGCCGCCTTGTATATATATATATGTATGCATGTATGTGTGTAAAGGTTACAATTTGAAAAATTATTATAAAATTGTAAAAATTAGTTATGTATCCATGTAAGCACAGTTTACACATTTTGGAATTTATTTGAGGGATTTTTTTTATTTATTTTTTTTTTTTTCATGAAATTTTCATTTGGCTGATACAATATTATTTATGGAATTTACTATAATGAATCGATCTCATCATAAAAGTACTGGCATGATGTATAAATACTTTACTAAATACTATCGCATTACAATTTCAATATACATTTTTTTCACTTTTCAGAGAAAAACAGTCACAAAAAAAAAATGTATGTATATATAGAGCGAGAAGGATATATATATATATATATATGCAGTAAATCATTTTTTTATTCTTTCTTTTGATTTTATGGACAAATATGACCAAGACAAGCTCTTGACATGTTTTTGACACATTGAAGACGATAAAGAATGGACTAAACGTCCCTTGTGTTCTGCCATCGGCCGTCCTGAAAGCCTTTGACCTTTGACCTCGAGTCCCTCATCACTTCATTTCCTCCCACATGTGACCGCCCGGCTCCGTGTGTAAGGAACAGACGTGAATAGAGCGAGCGAGTCCGGCCAACTTCTGAGCTCTTTCTGTGGCGTCAGTAATGAAAGCGCTTCAATGCGGCCTCTGTTTGGCACAATGAGAGGATGCTGATGCATTATTAACACCGATAGACAGCATTAACACCTGCGTCTCACCAGAGCTTGATAGATCTAACACCTCACAGCTGTCGGTTTTGACCGGGGCATATTTTATAAGTGTTTGGTTGAGTACTAACACTGTAATATTTGAGACGTACACCACATATAGTTATAGTTTTCACATTATGTTGTATGATTTGTTGGAATCGGACGAAAAATTACCTGTCTGAAGTCGATAGAATCAGCAAAGTCAGTTTTGAGAAAATCGAGTTTACGTTTTTTGAAGGATACAAAGCCAAATCACATGCTACGTTGAATTTTTTTCCTCTATTTCTTTTCTTAATAATAATTACTATATTAAGACTATTAATATAGCTATTATTTCTGTTATTATAAATAAGAACAGATGCAAAAAAAAAAAAAGAACAAATATGAGAAAAAACTAATAGTGCTTTACCTTTTTCATTTTGCTTCTAAACAAACGCATTTAAAAAAACTAATAATCAAATGTAAGAATCCCTATAAAGAAATTGATTATTAAAAGCATAAAAGCAGTTCAGTCAAGAGCAGTGAGTGATTCCCTCTTTTCCTTTAGTGTTAAATACAAAAAAAGATACATATTGAGGTAATTAAACATCTAAAATTGTTATTAAAATATCCCAAAATAGACCAAATATCAGACAACTTGAGACTGGCACTAAATATCCACGATTTATAATAGTATGTGATTTATATTTATAGTGTTTTTTTTATTATTATTATTTTTTTAACTAATATCTATGATTAAAATCTTATAATTACACTATATATAATTTTAAATCGTATATTTATTATAAATAATTATAAAGTATTATAATAGAATGTTTATAGTAAATATATTGATTTATTTTTAGATTATAGATTTTTTTTTTTACAATTTATTTAATTATTTTATTGCCATCTTAAATTGTGATTCAAAAGAAAAGTCAGTGAGAATTTGGAGAGAAGCGTGCACAATTGTCACGAAACTAATACTAATAAAAAAATGAATGTAAAATATACATTTGTAAATATTAATTTATATGAGTGTATGATGTCATCATACTGGAAGTGTTTCAGATTGAATTCATCAGATGCATTTACATTTCAAAGAGAATTGTGTTATTTACAGTAGATTTACACTGGCAAGTGATTCTGATGCATAAATCAGATGACGTCTGTGGCATCACTTTGCAATTTAATCTTATTCAAATTCATTTGCAATGCCATTGCCCTGTATTTGAGTCTCAAAGCGCATATTCATTCATGTAAATCCACTAAAAACTCACTAGACACACGATTTTGTTTGTATGAATGGCTGTTTGCATGTGCTGTCAAGTTTGCATGTTTTTTTTTGTTTCACAATCCTTTACAAATCTTTCTCTGGCACAAACTCTCAAAGCTGTCAGACTTCCAGAGAGTCGCTCATAGCAGCAGCACTGATGGGAAATGACAGCATTTGTTTGCAGAACCGTTCCAGTGAAAGAGGTTCCTTCATGTCTTCTGGGCTTCTTTTCCTCCGTGGTTTCTGAAAAGAGCGGAAGGATGATTTCTGTTGAACTGTGAATGAAGCCGAGAGTGAACGGCGTTCCCCGAAGCCACAGACAGACAGCTTCCTGTTTCAGAGAGTGCTCTTCCTAAAAGTCAGCCGATATGTTTGAGAGTCATTGTGTTTGTTTAGGGACGGGTCAGAGGTCATTGATACTTGGTTATAGTTAGCAAGTCAAAACTAAACCAAGAGCTGCTGTAACCTTCAAAATCTCAATAGGGAAATGATGGAGCGGATGTTTTCTGAGATTACACATTTTTGTTTTGTTTTTATTTTATTAGTTTGTTTTTGTGGTGAATTTTATATATTTTACAGATTTGATTTTATATTATTGTCATTATTTTGATTAATTTAATTAATTAAATACTTGACAATGACAATTTGTCAATTTTACAATGACTTATTTATACGTTTTATGGATTTAAATTCTATAGATATAATAGATTTATAGATTGATTTAATTGTGTATGCAATCTATAAATCATTCATTCTTATTATATTATTTTTATTATTTTATATATTATTTTATATATATATATATATATTTTATTATATTTTATTATTATATATATATATATATATATATATATATATATATATCTATCTATATATATATATATATATATATATATATCTATCTATATATATATATATATATATATATATATATAATATTATATATATATAATACAATAAATAATCTATATATATATATATATATATATATATATATATATATATATAATTCAAAAAAAAAATATATATATATTATAATATGAAATATGAAATTATTGATTTCATTTATTACTCTATTTGTTTATTTTATTATTATCATTAATTCTTATTATTTTATATATTATTTTATATATATATATATATATATATATATATATATATATATATATATATATATATATATATATATATATATATATATATATATATATATATTATACAAAAAAATTATGTATATATAGATAGATAGACAGATAGATATTATACAAAAATATATATATATATATATATATATATATATATATATATATATATATATATATATATATATATATATATATATATATATATATATATATATATAATATGAAATATGAAGTTATTGATTTCATTTATTACTTTATTTGTTTATTTTATTATTATTATTAACCCAAATTCCCTTTTGAATTTATTTGGAAATTTGTAAATATTTCTCTATTAGATTTTCATTGTGGCAATACGACAGTATTTTATATTTTATTTCAGTTTGAGGGAAATCTGCTGAAATTGTCGTTAAAATTGATCTGAGATATATAGATGTGATATATGTTTCACTCAAAGCCTCAAGTTAGTTTAATAGCATAAAATCCCTGTTAAATATTACATTAAAACCATTTGATTCAACCTGGGGTTTTTGTACTTTGCATCAAATGTTTTAATGTTGTGATTCATCTTGTAGTTGAATCATTGCTGAGAATTAATGAAAGGAAAATGAATGAATGGTAAAATGCGTCCAGCGAGGCCGGTGTAAATGTAGACACTCAGGAACGCTAGTCTCCTCCTCACACGACCGCTAGCGTCTCAGATGCTAGCGTCGCGTATCACTTTACCAGAGGTTAAGAGGGTTGTATTTAAACATGAAGAGCAGCGTCTGAGGTGATGCCGTGTGTCATATAATCAATCAAACTCAAGTGTGTTCACCTCACAGGTGGATGGAATTACACCTGCGTCAAAACTGCAAGCGCTTCACCTGAAATCAGATCACACACACACACACACACACACACACACTGTATCGGTGTTCAGCGCTCATTATCAATGCTTATTTACGCTCTTCATTTGCACTCAGTCCTCTTTGAATGTTTTTACATACAGAAGAATAACACAACTCTCCACTGATGTGCGATCAGAATCAAACCACAGGAAGACGGTGAACGCTGCATGATTCAGCAGAATAAATATTTATCTTTCATCTATAATCTTTCATCAGAACGAGTCGTTTTACGTAAGAGAGTGACGCTGGATGTTGAGTTATCTTTGTGCCTTGAGGGCATCATTTCTGAACATCTCATCCGTCTCGTGTTGTGATCTTCAGGGACAAATTATTCAGATGTAAAGCATCTTGAATGCTTCATGATTTGATTAAAAATGAAGCAGGAATGCAGTGCAACATTTACACCAGAACTGATCGCAGTACAAGTCAATGAGAAATGTTTTGAAAGACAACAAGACAAACTGATGTTAGTCAGCGTTGATAATGTTAACTAAACCTAAAAAACAAAAAAAAATTGTTCATTAAAGATGAAATAAAATTAAATGCAAATATGAGATTAAAAAGGCCATATAAATATTAAAATATAATAGATGAAAAATTAAACCTAAAAAAAAACGTAAAATAAAATATGCTTAAATTGAACTACTAAAATGACTAAAATGAAAAATAAAGCTAAATAGAAATATTAAAAATTAAAATTAAAATGTAAACTGAAAATAACAAATGAAATGATATGCAAAATTTTATTTATTAATTAATAAGCACATAATAAATTACTAAAACATAAACTTAAAATAGAATTAATACTGTAAGTATAAAAATAAAAGCCAATTCAAATTAATAAATACTATACTAGTGTATCTATCTGTCTATATAAATAATTAAATTATTCATTGATAATTTATTATAAAATTAATTTTAAAATAAATTAAATATAATGAAATTTAAAAATGAGATGGGGAAACTGAAACTTGTTTTCAAATTGAGAACAATTTTTTTTTTAGTTAAAATACTAAAAGTACTAAAACTCTAATATTGAAATATTAAGATAATACTACAATTAAAATGAAAAATATATAAAAATGCAATTCAGTTATTGACTGAACAGAATAAAGAAGGTGGACCTGCTAGGCACAGTTGTTTGTGTAGGGATGCACAGATTGATTTGAACGTTTCAGCAGGAGTTATTAACTGAATGGACGTGTGTTTCTCCTGCAGAAGTTTCCGGAGCTGAAGTTTAAATACGTGGAGGAGGAGCAGCCGGAGGATTTCTTCGTCCCGTACGTCTGGTCTCTGGTCTTTAACTCAGCGGTGGGTCTGTGCTGGAGCTCTCAGGGCATCGAGCTGTTCAGCATGGACTCACCCTGACGGACGGACGCAGGACTCTTGTGAAGTGCCTACACACAGCTCGCTGAACCCCTGAGCTTCTCTCGTCGCCGGCCGCACTGAATTCTGGGATTGGTAGGATTTGGGAGTTTCAGGCACCGCTCTGATGAAGCTAAAACACTGCGGTTGATTGTGATGATCATTTGTTTGTTTGCTTGTTTCTGTTTGTGGGTCATGGGTCACGTGGGGGAAATTTCTTGAGTGACGGTGAACATTAATCATAGTTTGACTCCGTTAGGAATGATTGTTAAAGAAATAATTCACCCAGAAATGGGAATGTGATGTCCTTTCGAGATGTAGATGAGTTTGATTCTGCATCAGGTTTGGAGAAATGTAGCATTGCATCAGTTGCTCACCAATGGATCTTTTGCAGTGGATGGGTGCCGTCAGAATAAGAGTCCAAACATCACACTCCAGTCCATCAGATAATGTCTTGAGAAGCCAAAAACAATCTAAATAAATGTTTTTATCAGCTGTTTGGACTCTCATTCTGACGGCACCCATTCACTGCAGAGCAGCCATTGCTGAGACACTGATGCAATGCTACATTTCTCCAAATCTGATGAAGAAACGAACTCCTCTACATCTTTGAAGACCTGAAGGTGAACACATTTTCATTTTGGGTGATCTCTTCCTCTAACGAGCTGATTATTATGCACAGCTTCATCACATATCACTATATATAGTAAGTTACAAATAAATAATATTTGACCTTTTTTGGCTTGTTTTATAGGATGCTTTGCTGTTTTAAATTAATTAATTTATTGTTATTATATTTAGTTCGTCAGACCCATACAGTGCTCTAATATAATCTACATCTGAGCATCTGCACAAAGAAAAACCAAAACATAAATATATATTTATATATATTCTTTCCTTACATTTGATGTTGATTGGGAAAATATCTTGCGTTTAAGTGGTTTTTTTTAAGCATAAGAAGAATAATGATACATATTTAGATATTTGTGTAATAAAATACGCGACTTTCCCATGTATATGGCGTTTAGTGTATCATTTATGTATATTATAGATTGAGGTAATTGCATGTACATTACTGTATAGACAAATACACACTGTTTCTGTTGCATTGCTGTTCATTCTCTCAGTTTTTAGGGACAGCGATGGAAAATCTTTCCTGTTGATGACCTGCGTAAATAATAAAGCGTATGGGAAATATTCCCCCGTTACTGATGAGTTCAGGTCTTATAATGTGTCCCTGACCCCTGTTACACTGCGACGCCCATTTTTATGCTTTTGTTTTTTCTTGCAAGTCTTTATAGTTTTTTTTTTTTTTTTTTTTTTTGTATTTTTGGAATTTCATATTTAATGTTAAGAATGCATAATTAGACATAGCATCTGTTTATTTTGTCCCTCTTTTTTTTTTATTCGTTCTTGCATATTTATGTAAAAGGTAATGAGGAAAGACTACAAAATTGCACGAAAATTTGCTTTGATTGCAAGTCTGTGTTGGAAATGAATTGGTTTTCCCGTATTCCTCTGGTTTGACTGACAGCTAATGAAGTTTGTTTAGCAGTTTCGTTTGCGTTATCTATGACTGATTCAGAGTCAGTCTTTCTTCCACCAATAAAACGACAGCAGAACTCCTGCTGTAATCCTGGGCTTTCTTGTGGTTCTTTAAAGTGCATATCAAATCATGTAATTGCTTGAAGGCCTAAAACTGTTTACTGAAGAGTATTTCTGCAGGAATGATTGTGAGTGTAAAAAAGAGGACAGTGACTGTTGAGTGCTTTCCATTACAGAGTAAATGAATCATGGGAGTCAAATACGCCTGTGAAATGAAGCATTTCTGCAAAGACGTCAGTAACTGAAACCTTTTGTGGTGCTTCATCTGCGCACGTCAGAATAAAGTCAACACCACATGAACAAAAGTGCTTGTTTCTGAGTGTTTGGTGGAATCTGTAGATGTGATTGGCTGTTGCTGTTAAAACGAGTCTGTTCTTCTGCAGGAATGCACAGGAAGATGGCGTTTACTGTAATTACAGCTCACAGAGACTGAGTTTCCATCAGAGACGCTGTGTTTGTCAAAGCTTCATTCATACAGTCACACGTTATACCTGCATCGTGTTCAGGTTCTCGACTCTCAGCGCCATTATTTGTGCTGAATGTGTTAACATCTAGTTATGCTCAGTGTAATTGTATTTATTTATTTTATTTGTCATTTTCTATTCATTGTTGTCGGGTTTTCTTAGTATCATTGAGATACTATTAGAGCTTTTATTTTTTATTAATTATATTTTAATGTTTTCATTTTTATTTTAAAGTCATTGAGTTGCTTTTGTAATTAGTTTTTTTTATTATTAGTTATTGATTTTCTTTATTTTAAATATTTCTTATAAGAAAATTATTCTTTAATGAATTGTTGTATTGCTTTTGGTGTTTTGTTTTATTTTATTTATTATTTTATTACTGTAGCGCTTTGGGTTTAAGAAAAGCGCATTACAAATAAAATTTATTATTATTATTTATTTTTATTTTAGTTTGTTTTAGTTGTTTAGTTTATCAAATGTTGCTTTGGCAACTAGATTAAAATAAGTGTATTTTATTTCAGTTAATGTTTATTTCAAGTAACAAAAATGTTTTTAGATAAATATATAGGTTTAGATATTTTCTGTTTTAATTTAAAGATTTGGTAATTTTTATTTTTAATGTCTATTTTTATTCTTTTTTATTTTCCTTTTTTTAGTGTTTTACTCTAGTATATCAAATGTTGCTTTGGAAAGTAGTTTAAAATCAGTATATTTATTTTATTTCTGTTAAATGTTTATTTCAGGTAATGAAAATGTTTTTTGGATGGATGGATATATGTTTTTAACTATTTCAGTTTTAATTATAATTTTAAAGGTTAAGCATTTTTTTTTTTATCAAATGTTGACTTGGCAACTAGCTTAACAAAAATGTGCATATTTGATTTTATTAACCTTTTTTATTTCAAGTAACAAGTGTTTTTTTTATGGTTTGACTTTTAGTCCGCTATAATAACTGAATCTGATATAATCATATAATGCAGAAAATTCAGCATTGAGTGAAGCCTGTATTTGGAGACGTGTGTGTGTGTGTGTTTCAGCGCGAGCAGCACATGGAGGTTTTGCCGCAGTGTTTCTTCTCACCTGTGAGGTCACCTTCTCTATTCCTGACTCTGTCTTTCAGGTGAATGAAAGCACTGTGGGATTGTGGGTATTGTATTTCCAGCAGACACTGGCCCAACGGTGTGTCGTCACAGTCTGTGTGGCTCAGGGTGTGTTTGTTTTGTGTGTTTGATGTGCAAAGATTCTTCAAAATATCCATTTGGTATTCCATAAAAACAATATTATCATTGAGTAAACTACTGCTTTGAAAGTGGCCTTAACTCGAACTTAAGCGAGTACTAAAAACTTTTAAGTCCGTTATATATAGATTAAATATTATATGCATGAGGATGAGTTGTGTTTAGTAATTTCTGATTTTTAATTATTGATGTTTGTTTACAAACGGTGATCAGAGCTGAACTGGATCAAAATGTTTCATTTTCAAATGAAAATTGTCTGTCATTTAAGTATTATTTATGTACTATGATGTTTTTATTAATATTTTGAAATAGCATTTTTATATATTTTCATTTTTGTTTAGTTTTAGTTAATCTTTTTATTATTTGTGTGCTGTATTGTCTTTATATATGTATATATGTGTATATATATATATATATATATATATATATATATATAAAATTTATTTCAGTTTCTAAGTTTATTATTAATTGATCTGATTTCAATTAGTTTCCAAGGCAAAATTGTAACATTTTAATTTAGTTTCAGTTTTATGATTAAAATTAATATTTTATATTTGTCATATTTATTTCAATAATATTTGATATAGTTTTAGTTAATGATTGAGACTGTTCTGCAGCGTCGTAAATTATTAATATATATATATATATATATATATATATATATATATATATATATATATATATATATATATATATATATATATATATATATATATATATATATATGTTTTTTTTTTTTTTTTTTTCATGTGTTTTGTGATGCATTACTCACATCTGTGTATAAATGTCAGTGTGTCTGGGTATTTCCCGGCAGACAGCAGGTCACCTGTCTGGGTCAATCTGTAGACCCCGCCCACTTCTCCATGACTGGGGCATCACCATGACGACTGTGATGCTGTTGGCATTAGAAATGATGCTGATACTAGATTGGCTGATATATCTAGAGCAGAATAACATACAGATCTTGACTTGGGACTGTAAGAATAAAAACCACTCAGAACAGTCTCTAAAATTATTATAAAAATAAAACCAAAAAACAAAACACTTTAGCAACCAAAGACAACCAAGCATAGCATTGGACGGAACAATACGTTAGTCTAGTTGATATTTCCTAATCAATGCAACCTTGGGTTTATCTTCCTGTTTTCCCTTCATTAACTGATCCAGTGATTTGGAGTCGCAGCAGTTCTTTCTGAAGCACTCGAGTGGACAGCCTGAAGTTTAACAGAGCAATTCAATGTCATATAAGACTCGTAAAAGTTCAGCTGATGGTCATAAAGCAGTCCCAGCTTCTACAGTGCATCCAGTGAGAGATGAAGGCAGAGCGGGGCATATGGCGTCCCATCTGGTGATCATGTCCTGTTTGATCCGTTCATGGGAACCAGTTTATAACGAATGCTAGACAAGATGCACTCACTATACCCTGCTTCCTTTAACATGTCAGTCTGTCCGTCAAAGCTCTCAGTGACGTGATTCTTCTGCTGTCGGCCCATCAGTTTGGCTTACAAGTGGAGTGTATGTCCACCTCTGCCTCTTTAAATCTCTTTTCTGTCTGTATAGGGGCCATGTCGGCCCTTATAGCGGTATGTGTTCTTTTATACAGCAGGGCCGTAATGTGAGGTGATTACATGCGATCTGAGAGGCAGAAAACATGAAAGTGCGGCAGTGACTGTCTTCAACATGCCTGCCATTTACAGCAAGAGGTTTGAATAGTCACTCTAATTCTGAGCTGCAGGTGTTATTTAATATTTTTAACATTTATATTATATTGAATTATCTTTTTTTTGTATATTTTCAGATTTCATTTTAACTTAGGATATTTTTTTTATTTAGTTTCGGAATTTGACGTTTTTCTTATTTTTCGTAGTTTTTATTAGTATTAGACTAAATGGTCTGTAAAAAAAAAAAAAAAAAAAAAAAAGCCTACCTATTCTGATAAAGAGAGATAAAAATTGCTTGGAACAAATGCCACCCTAAAAGAAAGCCTTATTGCCACCCCCGTTGGCAGCAACGAATTAAAGGTTTTGGCCAATTTGAAAATTTACAAGCGCGAATCTTTCGTGATTCGTGATCACGCTCCGAACTCCCAAACTGATTCAAATGATTTGCGATCCCCCAACTGACTCAAATGATTCTCGAACCTGCTGCGAACTCCCGAACTGATTCAAATGATTTGCGATCCCCCAACTGACTCAAATGATTCTCGAACCCGCTGCGAACTCCTGAACTGATTCAAATGATTCGCGATCCCCATAACTGACTCAAATGAATCGCGATCCCGCTCCGACCTCCCGAACTGACTCGTGATTTGCGATCCCCAAACTGACTCAAATGATTCGCGATCCCGCTACTAACTCCCGAACTGATTCAAGTGATTCGCCATCCCCAAACTGACTCAAATGATTCGCGAACCCGCTTTGAACTCCCGAACTGACTCAATCTGCCAATGCGCCTGTAATGTTTATTTATTTATTATTATTGTCAGCTAATAAAACCTATGCTTCAGAGACCATATTCATATAACATCTAAGGCTAAATGTAGCTCTTGACTGGTTGAGTTAGATGATGATTAACACTAAACAGTAGAAAATCAGTTGAGTCTCCCCTGCTGGAAATGGCTGTTAAAGTCTTGTGTTTCTTATAATAAATTGACATATTGATAACACTGAACCTTTTATAATGCTCTTAATAACATGTGGATGCATACTGTATGCATTAGTGAGTGTGGTGGTGCTGATGGGGTATGGTCACTTATTCCTTATATGAACTGTTTCAAATGCAAGACATTAATTGCATGAGATTAAAGCCGCGTTTCCACCGCAGGAACTTTACCCAGGAACTAGGGACTTTGGCCTGGTACTCGGTGTGTTTCCACCGCAGGAACCAGGAACTAAATAAAGTTCCGGGTAAAAAAATGCCCCTCAGAAAGTCCCTGCTGGCGAGGTGGTACTTTTTCAAAGTTCCGGAACTTTCGGGGGCGGGACTTTGGCGCTAAACATTCTGATTGGTTGAGTTCACGCAGCATTGGTTGAGTTCAACCACCATTTATTCAGATCAACATTTTCTAAATATTACTGTTATTGTGTCATGAAATGTAATTTTAAAAGTATTTCAGGCGAGAATGTAGTTGTTTAAAACTCAAATCTGTGGTTTATTTATAAAGACAGTGCCTATTTAAAAATGTGTTTCGCCGATCTCAGAGACGGTAAGCTCCACTCGATCAGCGGGAGCTCAGTCCTCATGTATCCGCCGAGAGCAGCCTCTCCTGGGATAGACCTTCTGATGTGTGCCGCTGGCTCTGATGTCTCTTTAGTGGTTAAACATAAAATATAATTCAGCTGCGTGGTAAATCTAACAGGTTTTCTTTGGTCTGTATTCAATTTATCTATATGTTAAAATGAAAATAAAATATTATAATATAATATTATAAATATAATATTTTGTTTCATTGTAATGGCTGCATATACACGTACATATCACTGAACTAAGTACATTTCTGCAGCTGTTATTATGCTTAAATGAAACCAAAGGAGGCAGTGGTATTTTATATCCTATTTCGTATATATATATACAGAGAGGAAAATTACAGGATTAGCGTAGTCGCTGACATCACACTCCCCAGTCGAATGCACAAAGTCAGAACTAACTACCAATGATGCACGTCCAAAATCAGCGTACCTTTTTTTTTTTTTTTTTTAAATCAGGGGTACTTTGTATTGAGAAACGCGCAGACCTACGTCACCAGTCTATTTGCCTAATCTACCCGGTACTTTACACCGTGGTGGAAACGCAGAAAGCAAGGGGTCTGGGGGGAAAAAAGTTCCTGGGAAAAAAAGTTCCTGGTACAAATGTTCCGGGTAATTTCGGTGGAAACGCGGCATAAGTTTGTAAATGGCAGCCTGTTTATCATAAACCTGTGATGACTCTGACTAAATTCAGTATATACTGTATACGTCTGCCATATGTCGCCACCCCTCAAAAATTCGCCACCCCATCAATATTTTTCTAGATCCGCCCCTGACTCCGAACTATTAGTAAAAAAAAAGTACAAAATAAAAACCACTCAAAACTCACGAAAAATACAAATTGGTCAAACTATCTATAAAAAAAAAATCGCTCGGAACTATTAGTAAAAAAAAAATTCGTAAATAAAAACCACTCAGAACTATAACGAAAAATAAAAATTGCTATAACTATAACTAAAAACAAGAGTTGTTTAAAACAGTTGATCAGAACTATTACTAAAAATTTCAAAAATAAAAATCTCTTTTTAACTTAAAAAAAATCGTTTAGAAGTATTGCTAAAACAAAATGCAACTTGCGCAGAACAATTGCTAACAAAAACCTCAGAACTACTGCATAAACGCTCAGGATAGATATACTGAAAGACAGACCATTTATATTCTATTCATGGTCTGCTTTCGTTCCGCTCTCACAGCGTGACCTTTGACCTCATCAATAGGGTCAGCTTCCTGTGGTCTGTTGTTTGGGTTTCTAGCAGCCAATTGATCCGCTTCAGTGTGAAGAAACAGGAATTCTCTGAAGTTCACATCAGACAGACGAGTCCAATTAAATACACTTGACACAATATGAGCACATGCTGGATCTATAAAAATTGAATTATGCTGTATATGTAGGCCGTTTATGTGTTTTTACTTCTCAGAAAGACTGATTGTATCAGGCCACAAACCATGTGAAACAGCTTCTGGTTCCTGCAGTGGTGCGACAGTGAGATCTGTGTGCTCCGGTCATTTATGAGTTTGAGCTGAGCTGTTCTCCATCATATCACTGTCCACATCTGAGCGTCGTGCAGTTTCTTGATCTGTCAGATGAGTCTAGGTTTGATCTGTTTTGTTCCTGAAGTCATAAATGAAGAAAAAAAACCTGACACAGGGCATTAGTTTGACTCCATTTGGACTAAATAAAAATAAAATGAGAGCATACATGCATAGATAAAGGAATTCATGTAAAAAAAAAAAAGATAAGATTTATTTTGAAAGAATTCGATAAATAATTTAGAAAAAAAAAACATTGTTTATTAATGAAGGATTATATATTTAGACAATTCTTAAAAAGTGGAAATAATGTGAGACTAATTAATTAATTAATAATAATAATAATAATAATAATAATAAATCAGTAATTAGAAAGAAAATGTACAAAAAAAGAAAGAAAAACTTATTTAAAATGAAAATATCTATGGAAGATGGACAGACAGTAGTGATCGTACCATCATCCTTGTCGTCATTATATTCTAGAATCTCTCTCTCTCTCTCTGTGTGTGTGTGTTTCTCTCTGTCTCTCTCTCTCTCTCTCTGTCCCTCTCTCTGTCTCTCTCTGTGTGTGTTTCTCTCTTTCTCTGTTTCTCTCTCTCTCTCTGTCTCCCTGCCTCTCTCTCTCTGTCTCTCTCTCTCTCTCTCTCTCTCTCTGTGGGTTTCTCTCTGTCTCTCTCTCTCTCATATGGAATGTTGTGATCGTGAAGTCTGAAGCTGTTTCTTTCTCTTCATTATTTGGAACGTTAGTGGATCATAAAAGCGTTCGCTCTGCGCGCCGCTGATTGCGTCATTACAGTCATTGTGACGCGCGGTCAGACTGTCCGCGCGCAGCCAGCCTGTCACCCTGCGCGCGCCATTGTGTCGTCCATTGATCAGAGGGCGCGACCCCTCGCGAAGAGCTTCGGGTTTGAAAGGAGCGTATGGCAAGCCAAAAGGGTCAGAATTACGCCTAGATTAAACGCGTTTGCATACAAAACGCCGTTTTTTACGGCGTTTAAAACGGTATTAGCGCCGTAAAATACGCCGTCCTTATAACAGACGCCGTAAAAAAACGCGCGTAAACCGTAAAAAACGCCGTAAAAAACGGCGTTTTAGTGTTTGCAAAAAGCGCCGCTTTTAACGCCGTCAGCTTGCCACAGGACGCCGTAAAAAACGCCGTTCGGAATGTGCAAAAGCGCGCGTTGTTTACGGTGTTTTCCTTGTAGTATAATGAGCCACGCCCACTGATTTCAGTAACCAATAAGTTTGAACTGTTCTCATCCAATCAATGATGACCTGACTCAGACCAGACTAGTTTACATCCGAGTTCGATTGTTATTTTAATCATTCGGTTGGTTGGTTGGTTGGTTGACATCAAGATGGACAGGAGAATCTTTATTTTGCGTTGTCAGCAGACGCTGAACAATTGCACTCGACAGCTGACAGAAGATTCTGGTGTACTACAATCAACTTTAGTGAGGTAAGGATTGCTTCGTTTCAGATTATATAAAACACGGGCGTTGTCCTGCAACCATTTTTCCCCCAACCGCAATTAAACACACCTGATTCAGCTAATCAAGCCCTCAACAGCATACTGGAAACTTCTAGTCCGGTGTATTGCAAGTTGAGCTATACTCTGCAGGACAGTGATCTTCTAGGACTGAGTTAAGACACCCCTGTTTCTGAACCTTGGATTTGTGTGCTGTCTTTAGCCCATTAAGTTGAATGTTCTTATTCTATTCTTATTTATTATCACTTCTATTATATTGCTGAACATTTTGCATCCTGAAAATTCAGTACTTATAAGTGGCTTTTTTTTTAAAGGCTAGAAACAATGCAGAGAAGCATTGAATGGGCGAGAGGAAGGCTGATCACTGCACCAGAAGCAGACGAGTTACTCCAGGATCTCAATGAATATATAGCAGAGGTACAAGAGCATAGGCAGCATGGACAACAAGGTAAGTAATTTCTAAACTGTATATCTGTAATATTTTGAACTTTTTACAATTCTGGCTGTCTACCTATCTGTTTTTCTAAAATCCCTATCTCTATCATTTCTAAACTAACTAATTGTCTATCTATAATTTCTAAATTATCAGTCTATTTATTTTCTAAACTATCATCTTTTATATCTATCAGTCTATCTTTTCTAAACTATCCAAATAGTTTTCTAAAATAACCATTTTCTTAAACTATCCATCCATCTATCTTTTCTAAACTCTCCATCTATTGTTTCTAAACTTGTCTAAAATAACTATTTTTCTCTAAACCATCTTTTCTTAGCTATTTGTCTTCTGTCTAAACCCTCTAGCTACAGCTTTCAAACTGTCTGTCTAGCAGGTTCTAAGTATAAAAGATCCCATATTAACTTTTAGTGAAGATTAATTGAAATGGTGAACAGAATTTATTACATTAGCCATTCTGATGAGATTGTCATTGATGAGATTGTCTCATCACTTTAAAAATCTTAGTACATTTAAAATCCTTTTTTTCTTTTTGCCTAATATTGTATAAACTATTGTGGCCTAAAACGGATCATAGAGTTACAATAATTTATTGTTGCAGCCAGTTCCAGTTATCAGGCTCCACTTACCTGTAGTGGTGATCGAGGTGCACCCCATTACAGCATCACCAGAGAGCAACTTTCCTTTCTGAGGACGTGTGGTTTTAGTCTTCCTTCAATAGCAGAGATTCTGCAAGTGTCTCTGGCTACCATCAAACGCCGCATGAAGTAAGTTTGGTTTTAGAATGAGCTTTTTATGACTTGTCATGCATGAAAAGAGCATTTAGAATGAATTGTTCAAAATTAGTTTAAGCAATAATACTTATGTTTTCATGTTTGTTCCAGGAGGTTCCATTTGAATCGCTCTCTGACGTATTCTGAAATAACCGATGTAGACCTCGATGCAATGATCACAGACATTGTGGATGGAAATGACCAGCTGGGATCGGAGGCTGTCAGGGCACAGTTACGGGCAGGTGGAATTCGTGTACAAAGACACAGAGTACGCAGGAGCTTGGTTCGAATTAACCCAAGGGCAGCAGCACTACGGGCCATGTCACAAAGACCACACAGAAGGTTGTACAGTGTTGCTGGTCCAAACTCCCTGTGGCACCTAGATGGCAACCACAAATTGATAAGGTAGATATCGGTTTCCTCTGCATTGCAAACCACTTTTTTTTTACTTGGTTTAATTCACTTGGTAACAACCCTATTATGTCTAATTGAATCGGATGAAATTTAAGAACAAAATGGAAAATATTATTTGTTAAGGTACCAGCACAATAACACACTCTGCAAGATATCCTCTAATTATCATTAACAATAAAACCACAGAAAGTATTGATGTAATTTTGTCAATATTGCACACCCCTAGTTTTTATCCTTTCAAAGAGATTTTTAACTAAATAAGATGGTGTATGATTGAACGGATGAACCTGTCATAGTTTGTCACTGGCAAAAGGGATACATTAACCTCATGATTCTGCCCCTTCTAAGGCTAAGGAAAAGCATTGCAGTGGCAATGACAGGGTTTTGTGAGTACTGCATAAACTAAAAAGTTTCTGGAAAAAAAAACTCATGCTTGGATTTGGCTGGTTTTGCAGCAAAAGACAATCAAATGTTAAAGGGATTGTCCACTCAAATGAAATTCGTCACATTTACTCACCCTTAATTTGTTCAACACTTGTATGACTTTCTTTCTTTGAACACAAAATAATACACTAAAAAGAATGCTGGTAGCCATTGACTTCCATAGTATAAAAACAAAAATACAATGAACTTTGAAGGTTAACTTGTTTGTCTTTTTATTTATATATAACCATTTTTCTCTTATGTTTTAGATGGAGAATTGTCATTCACGGTGGTATAGATGGCTACAGTCGTCTCATAGTCTTTCTCCGTGCCTCAAACAACAACCGCAGCAGCACTGTAATGAGTTACTTTTTGAATGCTGTGGCCAGGTACGGAGTGCCTTCTAGGGTCAGAACAGACCATGGAGGAGAAAACCAAGATGTCTGTGTGATGATGAACATTTTCAGGGGCTCAGAGAGAGGCAGCGCAATAAGAGGCAGGAGCGTTCACAACCAAAGAATTGAGAGGCTCTGGGGTGACATGTGGCGGGGATTGACTAATGTATATTACAATCTCTTCCACTTCCTGGAGGCTGAAAGTATCTTGGACATAGACAATGAAATGCACATATGGGCTCTTCACTTTGTCTATGTGCCGAGGATCAACAGGCGTTTATCAGCCTTTACTCAACAGTGGAACAACCATGGGCTGAGAACAGAACAACACCAGACACCCATGCAGATATTTGTTCGAGGCTGCCTGGAACAACAAGGACAGCGAACCACTGCAATGGAAGAGATCTTTGGCAGAACAGCTGGGCCAGCAAATGAACCTGTTCTTCAGGCACCGGCAGCAGAATCAAGTTTGCAGGAGGCACCAGTGTTTGACTGGCCAGAGGGAGTAGCTGTTCCTCAAAGTGACTTCACATTGGAGAGTGCTGCCTTAGAGCAACTTGTTGCACAAATTAATCCACTTGGTGGTTCAAGGGGACAACTCGGAGTGGATGTCCTTCGAAATGTTTTGTCTCTTTTGACATCTCTGAATCCCCAACATTAAAGAAAAATAAATGGTTATTTCTGTAATCGCAGATTATGGTCACCACTGACTAATTATATGGACACTGAATTTTTGGTAAGCCAACCACTGAAGTTTGTTGTGGGTGTGGATAGATCCACTTGAAGTTATATTTTGAGTAGCTGTTACAATATATAAGTATGGTTAAAGGGTTAGCTCACCCAAAAATGAAATTTGTCACTAGTTACTCACCCTCATGTTGCTCCAAACCTGTAAGACCTTTGTTTGTCCTCAGAACACAAATTAAGACATTTTTGGTAAAATCCAAGGATGATCCACATAAGCAGCAATGGTACTGCATCTTTTGAGGTCCAGAAGGGTATTAAAAGACATTGATAGTGTTTCAACATTAATATTATAAAGTGACGTGAATAGTTTTGGTGCGCAAAAACAAAACAACTTTTTCAACTATCTAGTGAAGGACGATCTCTGAACAATAATTCACGAAGCTTAGATTCTTTATGAATCTTGTTTCGAATTCTTGTTTTTACTCTCATGTTTCATCTAAAATGTCTATCATTTGTGTTCTGAGGCCTAATGAAAGTCTTACAGGTTTGGTACATTATGAGGGTGAGTAATTAATGACAGAAATTTCATTTTTGGGTAAACTTACCCTTTAAGATTGTGTGAAATTTTAAAATAAACATCACAAATAGCACGGTCACCATTTGGAACTTGAAAATAAAAGTTTCTATTTCCCACATTAAGTGTCCTCTGATTTACTTTTACATCACCAGAAAATGTTTACCGGAATTGTCATTTAAAAATGTAAAAAGTTTTTAGGATTTTAAAAAATTGTTTTTAATATTTCATAATAACATCCATTTTATATAAAATACTAAAGGTATACTTGAGTTATTAAAGCCATTTAAAACCAACATTCCTCTCATCTTCTGTAGTTCTTGCATTCCTTGGTGCAGGGGCTGGGTAGGTGGGTTTAAACACCTCTATTTCATTTGTCAATCACATTAAATACTCAGTGACTTGTAAACAAAGATATGAACAGTAACACTACTTAAAGGTATAGTTTTTCAAAAAATGAAAATTCTTTCATTTACTCTCAACCCTCATGAAATTCCTTTGTTCTGCTGAACACAACACATTTGAAGATGTCAGAAAACAAAATAAACAGATCTTATTCCCCCATAGTACTTATGTTAACTACTATGGCAGTCAGTGCGGGATGAGATCTGTTTGTTAACTGACATTCTTTCAAATGTCTTGTGTTGAGCAGAACAAAGGAATTTTATACAGGTTTATAAAAACCTGTATAGAAGGGTTTAGAATAAATGATGTGAGAATTTTTCATTTTTGGGTGAACCATCCCTTTAATCATTCAGAAATATTGAATATGACAAAATTAGGGCAGGGGTGTCCAAACTCTGTCCTGGATGGCCACTGTTCTGCAGAGTTTACCTCCAGCTTACCACAACATAACTACCTGGAAATTTCCTGTAGGTCTAAAAACCTTGAATAGTTGGATCAGGTGTGTTTAATTGGGGTTGGAGCTAAACTCTCAGGACAGTGTCCCTCCAAGAGCAGGATTGGACAGCCCTGGCTTAGTGACTTTAAAAGTTTTAGAACACTTAACCTACAACTTCCCAAAGCCAAGAGATCCTTTTAGGGCAAGGAACAATAATTCTTTAAATTCCTATTCTTCTGACACTCCTTTTGGACGAAAGAGGTCCAGGTGGATGCATAAGGGAGTCTAGAAGACTGTGTTCTCGAGTCTGTCGCATGCAAACTCCAGGATAGCGATTTTATTTTTTCATCAGTTTAAATTAGTTTGAATTTGTGTATATTACATAGCTACTATTTTGGATTTACTTCAGTCTTTGTTAAAATGTATCTATCCTTAAACTTCTAAGTCAAAAAATGTTCTTTAGCGACTATTCGAAGTTAGACTCTTCTCATTTTAAATTTCTTCTTAATTTGGGCTACTACTACCTTGCCAAATTTTATAATCACAAATGTAAATTTTCAAAGAAAAATCATTCTTTTTTATTTTTCAAATAATCTGACTTAATTTTAGATAATCTGACTTCCTGTCACTCAGGAAGCTATACTGCATGTAAAGATTGTGTAAATCATTTAATCTAGTTTAATATTTAATATTCTTTGCGGTTGGTATTGTACCATTATATTTGTTTATATTCGTTCATATTGTTTCTCTCGTCTTGTTTTTCTTCTTGTTATTATTTTGGGATTGCACATTTCAAAAATTTGAGTTCTAATGGAACATGATATAACTCTAACAGCTGTACATTGTCTTTCGAAGGTCTTTGAATATGATTTTCATATATATATATATATATATATATATATATATATATATATATATATATGTATGTATATATATATATATATATATATATATATATATATATATATATATATATATACATATATACATATATATATAAAAATACGAACGGTCTATTGAGTTGAACTGTTCCTTTAAGTAGGCGGGCCTTACTGCATACATCATCCCGCGTAGTTTTGGCGCACTTTTGGTTAATCAAGGCTCGAATGACGGTGAGAATCAGTTTTAATTGAAGTATTATAAATTAAATATGATGTCAATTAACTATTAAGTATTGATCGTATTATCAAGTATGGTGGATGAAAACCGATTCAGAAGAAGAATCCATGAGATAAGAGACCGAATGAATGCTCAGTTTCATCGACTTCTTAATGAAGACCCTCCAGAAGAGGAGCAGACAGCACTACTGGATAGGTATGTAACGTTTGGATACGTATTGGATATTTTCAAATGTTGTAAAATCTTTTAGCCAGTTATCTAAATAAATTCAGACCATTGCATAAAACTTCTAAATTAATTGTCTGTTCCACAATGTTAATAATTACTCTTGAACAAGTAACGTTAGATTTGAAATGTCAATCGCACAGAAAAAAAAAAACCCAAATATGCTTGTACGATATCCATGCATATTTTCATAATACATAGTGCATAACTTTTGCAAGAAATGGGTAAAATCATATCTATTATTCTGTAGGCTGCTAGAGCGGCCATATTGGTGCCCAAACTACAGAGGTCAAAGAATGATCTAAAATCATTATTAATTTGCAGTGTATCATTCATACAGAATATAGGATGAGCAATATATAGAAATCGTTGTGATGAGTGTCTACTCACTGCACACTACAGAAATCTTGTACATGGTTGATCAAGCGTGTTTTGACCATATATCAGATTTCTGTGGACACAGATGACTGGCATAACAAAATATATTTCTTTATGTGCGTAATTATGCGTTATACAGAAAATATTAAACATACATAATTCGTTATTAGCAGCAATTCATTCGGATATACAATTTTTATTACAATTACATGTCTATGACTATATTATTATATTATTGTATTGAAAATTAAGGTGTACCTGCATCATTTTGATTGGAGCAATCTTTATTCAGACACCAGAATGAGCACTTCATTATGTTTAGAACATAGGCTATGTTGAGTTGTCTGATTTGATATGTTAACTACTGTAATGAAGATAAACTAAACTCTTCAATAAGCAGGGAAGTTCCTGACTTAATAAATATGTAAGCAAGTACTTTGGACGTTTTGCTTTGCATTGTAAGAATTTACAAGACTTTAAATAAAAAAAAAAACGTGACTTGGTAATGTTTTCTCATTAAAATCAGATAATTTTATATTAAGATAATAAAATGTGTGGGAATACCAACATTTACTTGTTTTGGCCTCAGAGCAATCCTGTTTTTATAGATCAGTATTGCTGCACTAGTAAAACACAGGATTGTTGTTTACTGACTTGATTACTGAAAAATAACAGGTTTCATCATCTTATCCCCCATGTTTAGGTGAAATAATGTTATATAATGTTATATTTTTGATACAAATAAGATATTAATCATAACTAGGTAAAAAAGTTTGTCAAGACCAACTTTAGGTTGGCCTGAGAAAGCCTAGCTAGAACATTTGAAAGTAGCTTAAAGGCTTTAAGTTTGAAGGTTTTCAGTTTTAACTAGTTTGAAGTTTAAATTAGTATTAAAGTTTTGTAGACAATGCAATGTATCAGAAAGATAGATAGATAAGAAATATTAAATTAAATTAGAAATTTTAGATGTAGATTAATAGACTGTAGCGTGTGTCTATGTGGTTTCTATGTGTTGCTATGCAGTTGCTACGGCACCTTGGGTGGTTGCTAGGATGTTGCTTTGCGGTTGCTAGGGTACCTGGGTAGGTTGCTAGAGTGATGCTATGTGGTTGCTAGATTACCCGGGATGGTTGCTGAGGTCTTGCTATGCGGTTGCTAGGGTACTCAGGGTGGTTGCTAGGGTGTTGCCATGTGGTTGCTAGGGTACCTGGGGTGGGTGCTAAGGTGTTGCTATGCGGTTGCTAGGGTACCCGGGGCCAGTTACTAAGGTGTTGCTATGCAGTTGCTAGGGTACCCGGAGCAGTTTCAGGGTGTTGCTATGAGGTTGCTAAGGTACTCTGGTTGGTTGCTAGGGTGTTGCTATGCGTTTGCTAGGATACCCGGGTTGGTTGTTAAGGTGTGGCTAGGCTACCTGGTTTGTTTGCTAGGTTGTTGCTAGGCAGTTGCTAGGGTACTCAGGGTGGTTGCTAGGGTGTTGCCATGTGGTTGCTAGGGTACCTGGGGTGGGTGCTAAGGTGTTGCTATGCGGTTGCTAGGGTACCCGGGGCCAGTTACTTAGGTGTTGCTATGCAGTTGCTAGGGTACCCGGAGCAGTTTCAGGGTGTTGCTATGAGGTTGCTAAGGTACTCTGGTTGGTTGCTAGGGTGTTGCTATGCGTTTGCTAGGATACCCGGGTTGGTTGTTAAGGTGTAACTAGGCTACCTGGGTTGTTTGCTAGGTTGTTGCTAGGCAGTTGCTAGGGTACTCAGGGTGGTTGCTAGGGTGTTACTAGCATTTTGTTAGCATGATTAGCTAGTTACCAGCATGTCTCTAGCATTCCTAGCATGTTTCTAGCATGATTAGCATGTTACTGGCATGTTGCTAGCATGATTAACAAGCTACTAGCATGTTGCTAGCATTTTTCTAGCATTATTAGCATGTTACTAGCATGTCATTAGCATGATTAGCAAGTTACTAGCATGTTTCTAGCATGTGACTAGCATGTTTGTAACATTATTAGCATGTTGTTAGGATAGATAGATAGATTAGATGAGTTTGAATGAGTTTAAATGTATTAGAAATAGTACATAGAAGCAAAGCTCTATGTACTATTTCATTGACTTTCATTGAAAATTCCGTCAATGAAAGTCTATGGGAATTTTAAGATTTTTAATCTTCATTTTTATGAAAACCGTTAAGTCCAATAAGTAAGAAAAGATATAGCACACCCGGCGAGATCAGTCTGAAGAGATGGGCTGAGTTTAAAGTCTGTAGAGTTAAACCTCTAGGAGTTAGAGTTGATAATTTAGTCCCAGAAGAAGAATAAAAAGATTAAGTAGCAGATTAGTAGGTTGGCTTTCTCAAGCCAACCTAATAAAAAGAAAACTGCCCCTAGAAAATGCAATGATGATTCATATTCACATATATATATATATATATATATATTGGTATTTATTTTATTCTTTTTGTTTTATAAAGGTTTGAGATGTTCCGTAATGCAAGCGGTGGTGGACCGATCCGTCAAAGAAGGTGCAGAGTGAGAACACCTAGACAAATAACTTTTAAAGTTTCAATGCTAAAAAGCGCCACCATTTGCCATTGTAGATCAAACAGGGGTGAGTTCACATATGTGAATACTTTTTTTAATTGATTGGATGTTTTTTGACATGAAAGCTGAAATAGTTTTTTTCTTTCAGATTTCACTCCACCCTGCCGCGTTGTGGTGCGACGTGATCTGAATGAAGAACAATTCAAACAGGCACTAAGAGTTCATTTTCCTGATCTGCCAGAAGATTTTGAGCTATGCAAAGTCAACAGCCAACGACAGATAGTCCCATTGCAGTTGGAAAGTTTTAATCCTGATCAGATTCACTCAAGAAATGCATTGGGTAGATCAGCCCTGTATATTCGCCCGAAGGTGAGTGAAATCATTCAGTACAATAATAAAATATTCAAAGAATCGTTGTATTGCCCATAGGCGTTTGCTTGTTAAATATGCATCATGGGATGGAACCTGTGTGACAGACATCTTGAACCATAAATAAACAAAACAAAACAAAAATTCCTTCACCTCTTACTCTCTCTGTTAACACAGAACAAGTCTTCACATTTTGCCTCTGATTTTGCCTCTGTGGCAAAGTACTGACCTGTTTCAGATAATTTCATCGGTTGCTACTGAAGCAGCCAATCAGAATGCACTTTACTCCCCTCATGCACAAGAAAACTGTGGCCATTTAGTATGCAAAGTTCTGGGGAGATCTCATGTGTGAGACAGAGGTGCTGTACAGTCATAAATATTGTAAATAGTCTTTAGTTTTCATCCATGTGCGTTCAAAATCCAGTAAGTACACCTGTTGTGCATTGTTATTTGCATTAAGGATTAATAAGGATTAAAACTATGCCGTTTTAACTCCGTCATTACGTAAATTTACCGCGAATTGAGTTACCAGTTCAATAATGGCGGACCTGTTGTCCAGAAATATTTAGTGCCTTCTTGTAAATGTCTTCCTTAACTTCATTCTGTTCAGTGATAGTTTCTTTGTTATCCAAGGTAAGCACATAATCACCCCCCTTCCTCGTTTACAACACCTGCATTTCATAGAGAGGCATAAGTTACTCATGTAAATGCTGCAAGTAATAAGGCAGTTATGATAAGATAGCCTGGCATGCTATACTGGGTTCAGTGCTTCATCTTGCTTTGTTAGTGTAAACCTTGTGAGCTAAGTTTTACTTATGTTTGTCTAGGAACTGACTGACTGTATATTTTTACTTTGTCTGTTTTCTTTACAGAACCACACAAACACCCATAAAGACAAATAAGCACAATTGTATTACATCATTATTATTCACTTTGCACCTTTAATAAATCTGAAGACGGGAACAATTTGTGTTGGCATTCTAATCGATGCCCCTTAGCGGCCACAGTGATTTGAACTCTGTCATAGTGTTCATTAGAACAACCTCTGTAAAACATACACAATTTTACATTGTTCTTTATTCATATTCTTTGGCTGAGATGCCACTCCACATATTTACAATATACAGTAGGTTGAAAGGGAGAATGGAATTAGGCTGTATACACGTAAAAATCAGTATTTTGATAGTGTCTGGATGACATCACAATGTTTTTTAGTAATAATTTGTTATAGTGATTTACTATTTAAAAAATATTATTTTTCTAAAACATGCTAGCATCATGTGAAAGCATGTTTATTTACCTCTCGGTCAAACCATACAAATTTCAAGGTTTTTCATCTATTTTTTTTAATGCTAGGCTTTGTCAAGCTAAAATAGAGCTTGTCTAGATATTGTAATTATTATATGATTATGTCTGTATGATTTTTCCAGTAAGTTTCATTTTCTTTTTAAAAAAAAACCCTATGTGCCAGGTTGACCCCACCTCTGCAAGCTTGGCCACAGGAAGCCGCAGCCATGCAGCCCCCACCTCTGCAAGCTTGACCACAGGAAGCGGCAGCCATGCAGCCCCCACCTCTGCAAGCTTGGCCACAGGAAGCGGCAGCCATGCAGCCCCCACCTCTGCAAGCTTGACCACAGGAAGCGGCAGCCATGCAGCCCCCACCTCTGCAAGCTTGGCCACAGGAAGCCGCAGCCATGCAGCCCCCACCTCTGCAAGCTTGGCCACAGGAAGCCGCAGCCATGCAGCCCCCACCTCTGCAAGCTTGGCCACAGGAAGCCGCAGCCATGCAGCCCCCACCTCTGCAAGCTTGGCCACAGGAAGCGGCAGCCATGCAGCCCCCACCTCTGCAAGCTTGGCCACAGGAAGCGGCAGCCATGCAGCCCCCACCTCTGCAAGCTTGGCCACAGGAAGCAGCAGCCATGCAGCCCCCACCTCTGCAAGCTTGGCCACAGGAAGCGGCAGCCATGCAGCCCCCACCTCTGCAAGCTTGGCCACAGGAAGCGGCAGCCATGCAGCCCACACCTACACAATCCCAGTGTAAGAACACCCCATCCATCATGATCATCTTCAGTGAATTTCAATGTGTTTTATGTAGGGGTGCACGATATATATCGGCCGATGATTAATGCGCATCTCGTCAGTAAAGCCGGTTCTCTAATCAGCAGACAAGCTGGATTTGCGCAGCTTGTCTGTGATCAACGGCTCTGTGTAGTAACAGCTGCTCTATGTGAAATCATGCACCTGATGGAATTTACTGCTGATTAGAGAACCGACTTTACTGACGAGATGTGCATTGATCATCGGCCGATATATATCGTGCACCCCTAGTTTTATGTCTTGCTGAAATTCAGAAGATTTTTTTTATTTAATAATTCGTTAAAATATGTTGTGTAAAATATGGCAATAATAAAAATATTTGTCAATTTTGTACATATTTTGTTGCAATTAGGGAGGACTTCTATATAGACTCCGGATCCGACATTGAAGAAGTACTTCTGGCTTCTCCAGTCCGGAATAATAGTCCAATTGTATGTATTCTATCTATCCATCCATCCATCAATCTAACACTCACACACTAAATATTGACAAAATCGAGATATAATTTTTTTTAATATATCACCCTGCCCTACATGTAAACTTAAAAAAAGTTCCAGATACTAAGCATGTCAAACTTAAAGTCCCCCTGTGGTTAAAATCAAGTTTTTAAAGTTGTTTATATGTTCATCTGCTGTTTTTAACATGCTTTCCCTAAAACACGACCCATAGGATCATTTATTAAAGTTGACAAGACACTTTTGGTTTTCGTGTGTCTCAGTTGAAATCGCTGGTGTTTATGACATCATAAACTACCTTGTAACCAATCACGTCAATGTGCCGGTGGGCTTTAGCATATCATTAACTGACCGCGCGAAGGAGTCTCAAACAAAGGTTATGCTGGTATATTTTTCTGTTGATATGACAAATCGTGTAGATTTAGCAATATAGCGGGTGTATGATGCACATAACAATATTATGATGAACTAACATGTTTTTCTCCACTGACCTTCTGAGCTGTTCAAAGCATTTCTAAGGATACTGATTTTTAGAAGACAGCTATCTGACTCGCGAATGCGAACATGGTTTGTGCAACATCAGCAACACATTATTAGCAGTTTTATAACATAGACAAGCAAAATCATATTAATTACCGTTATGTGTCCAACATTGTAAAAAGTGATGCCATTGTGATCTCATCTGAGCTCGGTCGAATGATTGGAGGAAGGAATAATGATCCTATTCAGTTCAATAGATCCGTGTATATTAAATGATGCAAGGGTGTAGAGTTATATTCAAACGTATTTAAAGCATTAAGATTTTTTTCTCAGAGGAAAAAACATTTGAATTATTAATTTTGGTGCATCACACAAATGAAAAATTATTTTTATGCATTTCATATGTTGGTGATAATTTGTTTATTTTGTATTTTCAGCTTGACAGAGAACTACCAGAAATTCTTAAGGACTTTTGTGAGGACAACCTGGACTCCTATTCTCACATAACTGTCATAGCAAGACGTAAAAACATTTTAAAGAGTGCATGTGTGGCACTGTCGAGAGGGTACTTTGAGTGGCACAAAACTCCGAATATAGAGTTTGTTGGAGAAATGGCGGAAGACTATGGGGGTCCAAGAAGAGAATTTTTCAGGTACATTAGAAATGATATGTATATAATGTCTACAGAGCCCTTCAAAAGTTTGAAAGTTCCATAGGTTTCAAAATGGATTTTTGGACAATATGAAAGTGAAAGAGACGCGACATACAGTCAAGTATGGTGACCCATACTCAGAATTTGTGCTCTGCATTTAACCCATCCAAAGTGCACACACACACCATGAACACACACCCAGAGCAGTGGGCATCATTTATGCTGCGGCGCCCGGGGAGCAGTTGGGGGTTCAGTGTCTTGCTCAAGGGCAGCTCAGTCGTGGTATTGCCGGCCTGAGACTCAAACCCACAACCTTAGGGTTAGGGGTCAAACTCTCTAACCACTAGGCCACGACTTCCCCCAGCTTAAGTCCTTACTTGTTGTTGCCGTAAATACATTAAACAACATTAAAGTGTTGCAATAATTAATAATTTTTTGATGACAATAATATCAGTATATCCATGTGACAGTCAGACATGTCCCTTTGGCAGCTGTAACATTTGATTATTGGATTAAACTTGAGTCGTAGTTGCTTTCAATGTTTACATTTTTATTAGTATGTGTGTTACCTGAATTGAACCCAAATGAACCTTTGTGCTGCTAGTGCATTCTGAGTATGGGTCACCATACTTTGCTGTATATCACATCACTAATACAATGCAATAACTACAGGAACAGGAGTTACAGGAACAGGTGCTCAGGTGCTTTAGAAATATCTTTTTTTTTCTGCCTTGAATAGGGTGACATTACTTTGATAGGTACATGATTTAATAAAATATTTTATTTAATTAAATTATATATTTTTATTAGATAATTAATTACAATTTGTTGTTTCTTATTAATGCAAACTTATCATGAAATGTTGAGGATTTATGATATGTTCCAAAATCCCAAGCCTAAGGTGTTTACAGACTTTTGTGACAATGTATTCAGGCTACAGTACTTTTTTTATTTTTTTTTTAGACTCCTCATGATTGAGCTCCAAAGCAACCTTGGGATATTTGAGGGCAAACCTGGACAGTTGCTCTTCAGCTACGATCAGAAGGCTCTAGATGAAAATAAATTTTATACAGCAGGAAGACTAATGGCCTGGTCAATAATTCACAATGGACCAGGCATTAAGTGCATAAACAAGGAGCTTTTTATGTTAATGTGTGGCCAGAAACCAGACCTCAGCACATTTGATCGTACAAATTTCCTGGAAAATGACCTTGTAGAAAAGCTGGCAAAGGTAACAAAAGTAATTTTACATGCCACATAATGTAGTTATTTGCTCATCTAAGGAGAACAATGTATTCAGTAACATGTTTTTCTATAACAAAAGGTTGTCAGATGCAGCACTGCAGAGGAGCTGACAGAGCTAAAAAACTCCCTGGGGGACTGGATTTGTGACTGTGGGGTACCCAACATTTTCACAGCCTCAGTGAGTGATCTGACCACAGTTTATGGGCAGTTAGTAACTCACTACATCTACCACAGGTAAAAAAATAAATATTATTTACTGTGACTTTCAACTGTCAAATTTATCCTAAATAAATCTCCTAATAAGGTGCACTATGTTGGGTCTTCTTCATTCTAAAGTAATGTCTATATTCAGAGTGGACATGTTGTTCCATTCATATGTCATTAAATCCATCCTATGGGACCAGATTACAGCCAAATATATTTCAGTCATGGATAAAAAAATAACAAGCATGAAACCAAAATTAAAAAATACAAGTAATATTAGATTACACAAAATTTACAAATTAAAACAAATTCATGTTTTCCTTGATTATATTAGTTTTTTTGTGCTCAATTTTCTGCACATATTTTATTTTTTGTATGCTCATGTCCTTAGCTCTTGTTTCCACTTTCTGTGCTTCTTCCAAATGTTGCAGTTAGAGTTTCATGTAATTCAGGGAGGGTTTAAGCATCATTATTGGTCCACCAGTTCTAGAGTGACAGCTCCTCTAGCCAATCAGATGAAGAGGGGCGGTGACATCACTCCAATGCACCTCATTACTGCTGATGTTCAGTTGTCTGTTCAGTTTTACAGGTGAAAATGGATAACTGTCATCTGAGTTAACATCTTTACATTATATGTGTTTGTCTGTCACCGCTGTACGCATACCTGGGGATCCGTTAATGTTAAATGAGTAAATTGGTAAATTAATTTTGAATAAATGTAATGTTTTTGCATTTAACACTAACAATTGATAGTGCTTCCGAGTAGACAGTTAAAGAAGCCAGATGGATTTGATATACACAATTATTTATTGCATGTTGTGTTTAATTACATAGCTACATATGTAATTGCCTAACACTATCATATTAATGTTTTAAATATATAAAGTTTGAATATAATAGCAATATAAAAGTAAAACAGATGATAGGTTGCGGCAAGTTACAGTCTTTAGAGTAAGACATTAAATCATAAATCAAATGGCTGATTCATTCAATGAGGAATAAAGTGAATAATTTAATACGAAAGGCTGCTGTTGCTTGAAGAGGGCATTGTTCTGCTGTGGCTTTTTTTTGGACTCTTTGTCGAAATAGAGCAAAATGAGAAAATAGTTACAATAGTTACTATTAATAGTAAACTCGCTCAAAATACCGTACTTCTTGTTATATTGATTCAGTTCAATAAACATTTGCAAAGGTCCTGATATTAGGAAAAACACTCTTCCTCGTGTTTTGCTTAACTGTATGTCATAAAATAAATTATATTGCCATTATTTACAAACAACATTTATTTTAAATGCTAAGCCTATAACTTATTTAAAACAAAACTAAAATCTGAACTTTCTGCTGGGCTCACATACCTCTCATTTCCATGACTGAATCGTGACGCAGTGTAACATTTGGTTGATAAACTATATACCTATTTATTATGTAAATAGTACTTCTCTTGTGTAATTCTTTGTACTAACGAAGCATTTATTTCATATTAGTATATTACCCTCATGATAATTCACTGGAGTAATCTAGATACAATTTTTTTCTGTTCAGAGTGGCTAGTATGATCCAGCAGTTTACTTCTGGGCTGAACTCCTGTGGCCGGTTGTGGGAGGTGGTGGTTAATAATTGGAGAGCTTTCCTCCCCCTGTTTACTACCACAACAAGGCCACTGACAAGACATGACATCAGAGACCTCTTCAACATTGTCTGGAGTTCACCAGGGAGCAACAGGCGAGACCTTGAGGAGGAGACTGTCTTCCAGTGGGAGTGCTGGCTAATGTTGATTCAAGGCAAGTGTTTTTTTTTTTAACTGCATACTGTTTTATAATGTAATTAGATTTTGCTTCTTGCCTTTTACATTTTTTTTTTTTTTTTTTTACACAAACAGAAGAAGAGGTGGGCATTTCTTTTGAGGATGTCCTAGTGTTTGTAACTGCAGCAGATTCTGTCCCTCCACTAGGCTTTCAGCAAAAGTGCCAAGTGGAATTTTATGACCAAGAGGAGCCTACCCGAAGAATTCCATATGCGTCAACCTGTGCCCTGACTCTCTACCTGCCAAGAGGTGTGTCAGAGGAAGAGGAATTCAGGGAATTAATGCTCCTTGCAATTAAAGGATCTCTCGGATTTGGAAAAGTATAAACGTCACCTTTTTTTTTTTCTTTCAGCTCTGTTAAAAATTGTGGGGCAAGATCTGAATGTATTTGACTGTTAAATAATAAATCAGAAAACAAATTTGGTGTGGAAACTTGGCACTTTTATTTCACCAACATTCCACAAGACCTAAACACAGACATTGATTCACATGACCTAAAATTAAAATGACTACTACAACATCTTAACATATTTACATATTAAAATAATGACTATTAAAGTCATTGCCACAAGCAGCACTTATTTGGGTCTATAAAAATGTAAAAACATGACCAACTTTCCCAAAAAAAAAATTGTATGTTTTGGGGACAGTTTTTTTTTTTTTTTTGGAGTCAAGAAATAAAAACATGAAAGTAATAATGTATAACGGGACATACTCTAAACAAACTTGAAAAGGTTAGGTCTATGTTTTGTCCATTTAATGAAAGTGAACCAGTTTCATCTGTTGGCCCAGCTCTTCTGCCAAATATTTTTTGCATAATTTATTGCATAATAAGTTGGATCCTTGATGACTCTACAAGGGGAAAGAATAAATGTTTTACTGAGAAGTTCTTAAAAAGCATGAATTCATTTTATACCATTTCTTTAAACCAGTGGTTCTCAAACTTTTTATACCAACCACTTCAGAAAATATTTGGCTCTCCAAGCAGCACCATAATGAGCAACATTACATTTCAGCAGCGTAGGCCTAACTATTCAGCTACAGCTCTGCACAGTTTTACACGAGGCAGTTTTATTTATTGTTGTCAGCCACTTCAACATTGTAAATACACAGTTTGAGCATTAACACTGTACTGTGCTTACATACCGGTAAATGAAAAAAAATGATTGAATTAAAATGTGTTGTACCAAAAGTGAAATAAAAACTGTACTGTACTTAGATGTAAAACAACAACAACACAACCAAAAAAACAACTTTACTCAAATAAAGATCAAATTAAAATTTATTAACGTTCATTAATGTTTCATTTAGTGATTCCTCTTCGTAGCACTAGAGGGAGCCTGAGTACCACTAGTGCTACTCGCAACACACTTTGAGAACCACTGCTTTAAACAATCTTTAATTCATTTAAATTGTACTGACATTTGCGATTATCCAGAAAACACGAACAGAGTATCACGACTCAGATTTGCTCAAAATAAAAATGTAACAGGCAAATATAAAATAATGTGGCACCGACCGAGCAGTTTTAATGAGCAGCATTACAATTGGCCGATTGGAAAACCGTTCATACGTACTGGCTGTAGGAATCAGTGGGCGTGGCTCATTATACTATTAGCAAAACGCCGTAACGCGTTCTCTGTGCAACCAAAACGACGTTTTTTACGCCGTCATATGGCAACATGAACGGCGTAAAAAACGGCGTTTTCATACACACTAAAACGCCGTCAAATACGGCGTCACTGGGGTATTTTCGCACGTTTTTTACGGCGTTTGTTATCACAACGACGTATTTTGCGGCGCAGATACTGTTTAAAACTCTGTATTTGACAGAATATTAATTTATTTTTTGTTGTTGTTTAGAACTTACTTAATTTAGTTATTTAATTTATTTTGTTGTGGAGGCAGCATCTTTATTTTCAGTTTAAGTTTTTAATCGAATAGATTTGTTTTATTTTTATTTAAATTTTTATTTTATTTCATTTGAGCCTTTAAAAAGTTTTAGCTAACAATATAGCAGCACTGACATGCACATGCAATTGTTTTATGTCACCCACATGCACTTCTCTCTGCTGTTAAAAAAAATGTTTTTTTTATATTTTATTTATTTGAGTGACAAACGGTTTGATTTTATAATTATTAGACTATTATTATTGTTGTTGTTATTTCGTTTTGTTTGAGAAACGGAAAAATTAAATTAAGCTAGATGTTTTTTTCGTGGGTAAAAACAAATAAAAGCAAATAAACTATTCTTTAATATTTCTTTCACATGCGTGGGCGGCGTTAGGCCCATTTTTAGTCCGATTATTATATATTATTGACTATACATTGCTATCTTTACCTGAATCGAGCCGTGCGTCGCATCGAATCTTTGGGCGTGGGGTATATTCCAGGCTTTAAGGAATAGGCTGCGCTGAGCGTGGGTGTGAGGCGAGGACAATGCAGATGCCCAGACGCCACCGACCCGAGAAGTGCAGTGTTGCTCTTTATATGAGATCTATATTTGCAAGAAATATAGTCGCAACAGCCAAACAATATGAAGAAACGATGTGACTAAATTGCAAAGCTGTATCAGATGAACTCTTATTCTGCTTTAGGACAGACAGTGAAGACAGGCTGAGTTGAAAAGTGGCGTTTCAGGGCCGCTCACGCACAAATGCATAAGCTCATTTTTATCCACAAACAAAAAAATACGAAAAATATAGCTTCATTTTCGTTTTTCCGTTTTTCAGACAGAACGAAATATTAATAATAGTGATGTAATAATAATAAAATCAAACTGTCACTCCTCTTTTTTTCTTTTTGTAACTGGTTTGATTTGATCATGTCATATCCTCTTGGTCTGAATGCAGTTATTGGATAGAATATTGTAGTAAGATTGGACATTAATCCAAATAAGCATGACGTTACAGTAAAAATATTACTATACATTTAAAACAGTGTATTCTTCGAATTTCAGTAGCGTGCAGATGCTCTTTTATGTCAGGACCACGGCGACAGCAGCTTGGACAATCGCTTCGCTTGCTCACATTATGTAATCTATAACTGGAAAATCATACTGTTTTTTATGAAATGTTGTTGAGAAAGAAATGTGTCGTTTTAAGGACGTAACATCTCGTTATTACGAGAAAATATGCCGTTTTAACTAAACAACTCATTATTATCATGAGAGCGGAAAAAAATGATATGTGTGGAAGCAATGCCTCAACGTATATTTGTTTGTTAAACAGCAAATAAACTCCCCTGTATACCAGAATCAGTTTGGAGCGGGGCTCGAACCAGCGGTTGTAGCGGTGTATAGTGGTCAAAAAGACTAGGACCATTGCCTCCAACTTCTGTAGCTGCACAGCTTTTACACACTCTCTGGTCGACTTCAGTTATCATGTATGATTTCTTGTATTGGAAATTAAATGACTCAAAGCAAATTTCGAACCAGCACTTATGTATATACATAAAAGGTATTTGGGTAGTAAATGATATATAAACTAGTGTTTGTAATTGTTAAATAATTAACAGTTACATTCAAGTAGGATAAAGATGTGTAATCGGCCTATGTTCAATGTTTGTAGCGATTAAAATATATAAAAAGTTACTTAATATTCCTATCAGTTCACAGGCACTTCTTCCGCTTAAACGATCTGTGGTAAATTAGTCTGGTCTGGTTCTGTTCGTCTTTGATTGGGTGAGAACAGTTCATTATTACTGGCTGTGGAAATCAGCGGGCGTGGCTCATTATACTACAAGGAAAACGCCGTAAATAACGCGCGCTTTTGTGCATTCCGAACGGCGTTTTTTACGGCGTCCTGTGGCAAGCTGACGGCGTTAAAAGCGGCGCTTTTTGCAAACACTAAAACGCCGTTTTTTACGGCGTTTTTTTACGGTTTACGCGCGTTTTTTACGGCGTCTGTTATAAGGACGGCGTATTTTACGGCGCTAATACCGTTTTAAACGCCGTAAAAAACGGCGTTTTGTATGCAAACGCGTTTAATCTAGGCGTAATTCTGACCCTTTTGGCTTGCCATAGGAGCGTCCAGTTGATGCCAGACATGAGAGCTGCTGAGCTGTTTATGAGTGACTCATCCGATGCAGCAAAACTCTGCACTTCCTCAGAAAAATAATTTGTATTACCGTTACTGACTCCCCAGTCACTGTGTGTGTGTGTGTGTGTGTGTGCTTTGAAAATGTGAATTATTTCTCGCCAGTAGACGGCAGCAGTTCTTGTGTTCTTATACAGACAGAAACATGTTCACCCATTCATAAAAACTGTCAATATAATAATCAAAATAATAATAATTATTTAAATAATTTAACTTTTCCCCCAACATAACAATGTACATATGTGTACAACAATATTAATTCTAATATTTTTCAATATTATATAATAAATTAATATTAAATAATAAATATATTTTAATTAGAATATGTACAATTATAATGTTAATAAATACTAATCTATAATAAAATACAGTAAATAATGATGAGTTTATTATTTAATAGTATTATTATTATTATTAGAAGTAGTGGTATTAAAATGATTTTACAAATAATGTAAAAAATTACTTAAGAATTGATTAAAAATATTAACAATTTTGTTCCAAAGTATAAATCATATTTCTTAATAATATATATAATATTTATGTTTTCTTTTCTTTTTTTCTTTTTTTTTGTTAAATCGCTATGCAAATTTCATAACTTTTAAAATAATTTTTAAACATTTGTTGAGTTTGTGTGATTCATTCTTAATGAGAATTGACCTGAGCGCCTGGCGTCTGTGTATGTGTGTGTGTTTATGTGTGTGTGTGTGTGTGTGTGTGTGTGTACACAACTCTAATTCCATCTGTTACACTGTAACTTTATAAACTCTGCGTCTGATGTCTCAGTCTGATGGTGCATGTTACTTTGTTTAATGTTTGCACAACACAATCACTTTTTCTTGCCTGTTCTTTTTTCTTTCTTTTTTTTTTTTTTTTTTAAAGCGACAGGGTGTCTAGACAATCACGTGACCCCCGACGCGCCAATGAGAGACACGGAGACACACACACACACACAGAGAGAGAGAGAGAGAGAGAGAGAGAGAGAGAGGCGTCTGATCTTCATCTGGTTCTCAGTCCTTCAGTTCTTCATCGACTCGGAAACTTCCCGCATTTATGACCTGGAGACGGATATTTGTGGATATTTCGAGAGTTATAATATAGCACCGTGCGAATTGTCGTCGTGGAGCGCGAGAGGTTTTCTTCAGAGGGGTCTGATGTGGATTTATAGGCTGGTGTCAGTTCGGTGCGAGCTGCAGATTTGATGTCAAACGAAGAAAACGGCAGATTAATAATCCCGAACCCGCACGATCTCTGTGGATTACGACCGAACTGGTTTCTCGTGGATGATTGCGCACTGACAGCAGCAGATCCGAGCTCGTTTCCAGCAGCCCCAGACAGTCGTTTCAGCTTTTCGGTATTTTTTGGATTCCGCGTCGGCTCGTCTGGAGAAATATTAAAGTCTGGCGTATGAAACGGATCGCGTGCGCTTCTCCTGCTCGCCGTTTCTCCGCCGTTTGCTCTGCGCCTGTGGATTCGGACCTCCGGATCTTCATGACTTGCGGACAAAATGGCCGTTTTGTAGCCGGGGAACCCTCTTGTCGTCCCGCATGTTCAGGACCAAACGATCGGGGCTCGTCCGGCGACTCTGGAGGAGCCGCGCGCCCGTGGAGGGCGACGGGGACGCGGACACCGGTACGCGCGGTGGCGGTAACGCGGGCTGCTGTCTCGGGAAACCGGGCGCCAGTAAGCCGAACCCCGGCACCGAGGCCGAACTGAAAGCGCTGACATACTCGATCCTGAAGAAGATCAAGGAGAAGCAGCTGGAGGTGCTCCTGCAGGCGGTCGAGTCCCGCGGGGGAGCGCGGAGCCCCTGCCTCCTCCTGCCCGGGAAAGCGGACGCCAGGCTGGGTCAACAGTCGCTCCCGCTCCCGCTGCTGCTCTACAAGGTGTTCCGGTGGCCGGACCTCCGGCATTCCTCGGAATTAAAGAGACTTTCGTGCTGTGAATCCTACGGGAAAATCAACCCGGAGCTCGTGTGCTGCAACCCGCATCATATGAGCAGACTGTGCGAGCTCGGTACGACCCTCTCTGCTCTCACATACATGATCGGAGAAATAATGAGATAAATCTGCGGCAATGGAATTAAATAGAACAGAACAGAGGAGAAAAGAATATAATGGATCTGATCTCAAATTATTCTGGCTTTTGTAAATTTTTCATATAGTGCTCATGCAGTAATAACACATTTATGTGTGTGTGTGCGAGTGTTTTGTAATGTAATATAGAATAGAGAAAATGGGCTTTTTATATGCAGAAGATCAAAACAGAATGGAATAGAGAAAAAGATAGTAATAATATATATTTAATAGCATTAAAACTGTCATCAAGAGTTTTTTTTAGTCATGAATTCACTTTTTATTCTTTTAAATATATGACCTCTACTGTATAGTGTAAACTTATGCATTTGACAAATAATACACATTCTTACATTCATCATATTTGATCTGTTTGGTAGTTTTTTACCGTCTTAAATGACAGTTTAATCAAATGAGTGTCTTGGTATGAGCTACTGATTATAATTATTATTCTTAAACACTGATGAATGTTGTGTTTCCATGTGGATAAATGCAACAGACTATTCGGCTGGACCTCCAGTCTGTGGTTGTTCATGTGAAACCCGCTGGAGGCCCCAGAGTTCAGTGAAGTTAGTTTGCAGTGTGTGTGTGTGTGTGTGTGTGTGTGTGTGGAGTCTGGCGCCAGGCGGCCGTGTGTTTATCAGAGCTGTCCTGCCTGTAACCCTCAGCTCTACACAAACACTTTTCCCAGAGAATGCCAGGCCTTATCATCAGCCCACATCTCCACTCACAGTCTCTCTCTCCCTCTCTTTCTTCTCCTCCAGAATCCCCCCCACCCCCGTACTCAAGATATCCCACCGATTTTCTCAAACCACCTGGTAAGTTGAAGTTTCCTCTTAAATTTAAACCGATATGGAGTCTTTCAATAGTTTACAGTTGTTTGCAATGTTTTTAAAGGGTTTTCTCACCATTTAAATACCATCCCACTGATCTTTCTTAAACCAGATTCAAAAATTGAAGTTTAATCTTAAATTTAAGCAGATTTGGAAGTTTATTTTGAATTAAAAACTGCATGCAATTAAGTTTTTAAACTTTTACTATAGTAATACTATGGTATTGTGATTATTTAAAAACCATCCCACCAATTTTCTTGGTGTGTTTAAGTATCATCTTAAAGTTAAGATGATGTGGAGTATTTAAAAAGTTTAGTTTGAGATACAAATTGCATGCTATGAAGGTTTTGGACATTTACAATGGTAATACCATAGTGTTTTTACCACATAAATACCACGGTACACATGGTAATCATCTACACTGCTGCATGCAATGATACTGTTTTGTAAATCTTATTAAATTTGGTAGGTCGTTTAGACATTGTATTATGGTAATAATGTGGTAAATGAATATAATCATTTTGTGCCATGATTTCATACTTTAGTGTATCTGAATGATTACCATACTTAAACACCACTTAAGGTGCTACTCTAAAGATGCTTTTAATTCCATAATTGGAGTAAATGCATAAATAGCACAGTATATGAATATGGTAATGATGCATTGTGATGTTTTTTGGTCTGAATGCGAAAATGCGGATCATATAAAGAGAGAGCTTATTTATCTACTGAATTAATCGCAGGTTTTGGGAGTGTCTTGAGCTTTTGCCCTCTCTCTCTCTAACCATAATGCCGTATGGCTCTTAAGTATGTCCTGTATATTCGCTTCAGATAAGCGTGTTGTGTTTGGCAGTGTCCCGGATGAGGTTTCCTGCCCCGTAAAGATCCTTCCCAATCCCGGCCAAAACTGCGCAGTTAAACACTATCACGTAGCTACGCATTGAGAAATTCAGCCCAGCTTCGACAGATGCATGTTTCGAAATCGTTTCTTTTAGCTCGAGTTTGTGCGTTTTGTGTGTCATGTTTATAGTTGCGTGTGTGTGTGTGTGTGTGTGTGTGTGTGACTGACATTGGCTTTGGCTCTTCGAGTCATTCTTCTTTTATGAATCAGTTTGGGGTTTCGGAGCAACTGAGGGAGAAAGCAAGAATGTGAACGAGAAAAGGCGCCGCGGTGGAGGACAGGAAAGCTAGTTTGGGGAGGACATTTCCTGTGTGGACACACACACACACACTTCCATTAGCTGCTCTTGGACGCGAGACAGAGAACAATAAAAGTCGGGTGATTTTCTCCGACTGTGAAAGAGAGAGTGACACTGAGCGCTGGGAGGAAGTTATTCGTCGCTTGATTGTGTGTGTGTCTCATTGATGACGTCAGGAGCAGCAGACCGACCGTCTGTCAGCGGTTTAGGGCGACTCACACATTATTGACGAAGCGACTGTTGATGCAAGCGAATTTGCACATCAATCGCGTTAAGCTCTTAGACACAAACCATCACGCTTGTGATGACAAAGAAAGCAAAGTTTCGTCTACAGCTACTGAAATGCCGTTAGCTAGGGTTCGGTTGCCTCGCCAGTGTCTTTGCGCGCGGCAGAGATTGTGCTTTTCATTTTAGCCACGTCACGCGATCCGTTTATATGGAACGCCAAATGGGTCAAAAAGCCGTTTTGATCTCTGAGGGTTTTATTGGTTTAAACTTGCGCCTGTGATTGATTGAATGGTCTGTGATGGACAGCTTCAAAGCATCAGTTTTACAACACCATTGTTTCTTTGCTCTCTGGAAAATGGATCATAGCGTGTTTAAAGCTGCTGCTTGATCCCACATCTCTCTCTCTCTCTCTCTCTCTCTCTCTCTCTCTCTCTCTCTCTCTCTCTCTGTGGTCAGGTTCAGGTCAACCTTGTGTCTCATTAGAGTGACCACAAAGTGTCCATCTCTCACAGTTGCTTCGGAAAGTGACACCATTTCTCAATTCACGCTCACGATTTTCGAAAATGTCCTCTAATATTAAACTTAAAAACTCGTTATCCTTAAAAGTTGTAGATGTCACCATGGTACATGTCCAAAAAATCATAAAAAATCAATGATATGTCTTATATAGAAATTACCCTAGGGTGTTTTTTTGATACTGGTGAACATAAAATATTTGCTTTTCATCAACTCAAGTCAAATTAGATATCGCTGTGCTCCACTTACGTAGTTTGTGAACCTTAATACTTTTTCATTATTCATATTACTGTTGGGAAATATTGTTAAATGTGGTAATAAAGCTTAAGGCTAATGCTAACTTGTGCGTTTCAAAATCCCATGCTACATTAGCCTTAGCTTGTTATTTTAGCCATTTAAACAAAGTTTCCGCCAACTTATCTTTGTTAGCATATACCAGGTGTTATAATTTATAATTATATTTAATCACTATGTAGGTAACTATCTAGTTCTGAAATCATCTGTGTTTGGAGTCATTTTCACTGTGCTTGATGTGCTAGTTCATTTAAAGACGTTGAACTGAATGCATTATTTATTTACTAGGAAATGCTTCTTGTTTAGCTCTAAATTCAGTGCCTTTAGCAAAACCTCACGCAAACTTTTAAAGCTATTTTGATGAGAAGTGATGAAAACACATCGTCACAAGTTAGCATTAGCCTGTTCTTTTAGAAACCTAAAGTTCTTGTTAGCGTAAACCATGTGTTAGCTAAACTGGTCTGAATCAGTCAGTCATGAAGTCATGTAAGAAGTATTATGGTGGTTCTTAAACGGGAGTTTTCGTTGTGAGTGACGTACTTTCTCCCGCAGTTGTTTGATCTCAGTAATTTCAGGAAACTGATGTTAGATCCGAACATATGGAGACAATATTCCAGACCCGTTCATTAAAGGGTTAACAGGAGCGACAGGGAGTTTTTCCTGTGTGCTCACACACACCAATTAGAAAACTGACTGTACACGGGTTTCAAGGCTGCTGTGATTTCCTGATTAGCTTGTTGTTTTGGACTTGAAATATATCCTGCTAAACAGTGTACTCCTATTAGAGCGCTTTCGGCTCTTTCTTGGCACAGACTTTAACCTCAGAAATGCTTTATTTATTTTGCATGACAGAGAAGTAGAAGGAGCAGGAAAATGTACATCCGATATGACCCTGTGATTGACAGCTGTCACTCTGTTTCTCCGTAGATTCTCCAGGTTCTGTGCCTGCTTCCACTGAAACTGGAGGAACGGCGTATTCGGCCCCTATGGGGTTCTCAGGTAAGAGCTCAAGGCCGTCCTGATTTAAGACTGATTTAAGATTCAAGACTGTGCTGATTTGTTGAATCCAAATGGAAGAGCTGGAAGAGAGAGCGTTGGAGATTTGTTTTGATAGTGTCTTCGTATATCATCTTCTAAAGGGAGCAAACACCACACAAACGAGTGCTAAAGTCAACATGAAATCAAAATTGACTAGATTTACTTCCTTAATACACATTCATGTCCTATCATGCACATTGTTCCAAAGAACAGGTGTTTGTCTTTGTAATCTTTTTTATCAAAATGTTGTAAATCCTCTGCACCTAAAAATACTTTCCTGATCCATGCAGTCTGTTAGCTGATGTTAACTAGTACTTGTACTCAGAATCAATTACATTTGATTGATTGGAACCGTACAGAAATTAAATAGTTACATGCATTCAAGTTTAGTATTATTTCTATTCTGTTATACTTTATAATAAATGAACGTTAACACTTAATATTTTCTAGTTTCCTTTTTAATTTTAGTTTTTTTTTTTACATTTTTATTAGTATTTATTATTATTGTGTAAATTTATGACTTCAAATTAAACAAATTTAATTTCAGTTAATTGTAATTTTTTTTCCTAATGATTTTTTTAGTTATTTATATTAATGTAATGAATTTAAAATGTTGCCTTGCAATTTTTTAAATACTTTGATTTTGTCATTTAGTGTATGCTTTAAAAAAAGTTTTAATTTATTTAATTATTATTATTTATTATTATTTTTTAAATAATTTTAGTACTTCAACTTAAACTCATTTTAGTTCACTTAGTAGTCAAGGTTACATTTCTCATTTTTGTTTTTTTGTTTTTCATATATACTATTTTATTTTATTATTTAAATTAACAAAAAAAGTAAAACTTTTATTTTAAGTAATAAACAACAATAACAATACTAATATTTCACGCTAACTTATTTATTTCAGTTAGTTGCCAAGTTTTTAATGTAATACTTAACATTTATTTTATTTTGGACTTTCTTCAATTAACTAAAAGGATTGTTAATAGTTTTAACATTGTTAAAAATAACAACACTGATTTCATGGTAACTTTTTTTTTTTCAGTTAGTTGAAGTTTTTAATGTAATATATATATTTTTCCCGCTTTATTTCGCATGACAACATTTTTTTTAATAGTTTCATTTGAATCAACAATAAAAGCCCTGGTTTCATGTTCACATTACACTGTGTGTGTGTGTGTGTGAGAATGAAGGTTGTTTTTGATCTGCTCTACTTTAGTAGACCAAACCTGGTCGATTGTCCCGTCCTGAGCTCTGAAACCGTGCAAACATGAGCGAGTGGGTTTACGAGAGACCCTGAGAGAGCGAGAGAGGGGTTCGTTTGGTTTAGGCCGGGTTCCTGCTACAGATGGTTCTCATTACAGCCGCTTTAAAGAGTTTTTATGATGGTGTTTAATTCAGCGCTGGGCGTAGTGTGTGTGTGAGTGTGTGTGTGTGTGAAGGGTCTTTAGATGGGTTTTCAGATAAGAGCGGCTAAATGATGGAAGCTTTACACAAACACATGTTAAAGTACAGCACTCAGTGTGTGTGTGTGCGCGCGTGTGTGTTTGTGTGTGTGCTGCTCCCTTTCACTGGCCTCCACTGGCATTTGTTTTCTGTTTCTTGTTTGTGTGTGTGTGTGGGGTGAAAGATTGAGCGCTTCAGTCCCAAACAAAAGCCTCCTCCCGACTCCATTTACATTTGTGACTGTGATTGCGTCCTGCTTTCGTTCAGAGGTGTGTGTTTCCTGCCGGAGCCAGTGAATGGAGCTCAGAGAGTTTGAGGAAGAGAAGTCAGACACACAGGATTCATAGTCCCAATGCAAGCGTCTCTCAGACCTTCTCGTTCCCTCGCTGTGATGAGAGCGACAGATTTGGAGATGCTACGGCACGTGCTTGAACTTAAATGGCGTATTTGAGTGTGTTTGGGATTATTGGGATGAGAGTCTGAGCGCTGTTTGTCCTGGTTAGTCTGAATTAAGAGTTAACCTCAATATGACAGAGAGACTTCCTGTGCTGACAGACACATAAAGGCTTTCTTTACAATAAGGCTGCATTTGACAACATAAGTTAATGCATTATTTAACATTAACTAACAATAAGCACTATATATTTTTACAGCATTTATATTTTATTAAAAAAAAAAGTACAGCTGTTCATGTTTGGGTTAGTGTTGGCTTACATGTCTGTGCTAGTTTTGTTTATTTGTAAGCTTTAATTCACTATTTGTTGATGTTTTTAATTAAATTATCTACATTTCTGCATGACATCGGCCATTAGCCACTTTTTTTTGCATTTTTTTTTTGCAGTGCTATTTTATTATTACATTTTATATATATATATATATATATAGATATAGATATAGATATAGATATATATGATAAATAATTATTGTATTTATTTATATTTTGAACTAGCTTTTACTTTTGAAGTTTAAATTTTAATTTTAATTTTAGCTAAATTTAAAAAAAAATTATTGTGTGGTTTTGACATTTATTAGTTTTGGTAAGGTTTTATTTTATTATTTTATGTATTTTATATTTTTTAGCACTTTTTTAGCAACTTTTCTCTTCCAACCTATTTTGTAAATTTACAACATTTCAAATTTTAGTTTAAACTAAAATGCTTCATATTCTCATATGCATGTTGGTTGGCTACTATTCCTATGGTTGTTTTTTTTAAGTGCAAAATGTGTTGCATCAGATCAATTGAGCCTCATTTTAACTTGTATATGAAACATTTTTGCTTTCGCTGTGGACAGAAATGACTTGGTTTTGGAAGAATCTCATCCGGTTAAGCTGTTGGTAGGACAATCAGGTCTTTATAAAGGTCCTGTGAATGTCTGTAGGGCCCTCGGCGACTGTAATCCCCCCTTAAGGGGCCAAACGTTGTTTCCGTGACAGTCTCGTGCCTCATTCCAAGGTTGTTTGGGTTAGCCAAGGAGGAAAGGGCAGCACAGGAAATGACATCATGCCTCGGAGGAAAAAGCCTTGAGTCTTGGGTAGAGCCTCCTGGACGCCTCCGCCGAGCGGAAAGAAAACATTTCAAGAAAATGACACAAAGCAGCTACTTGAACGAACATCCAGAGCGACATGTTTTGAACTGGGAGCGCTTTGTTGTGCTTGTCGGTCCTCTTCCATCAAGCTTGAAATCTGACTTCAGCTCTTCATCCCTTACAAACGCCCTCAGGATCCAGACACCTCAGACACAAACATTTTCTTAAACCGCAATCTAATCGCTTAACTAAACACAGAGACAGACGGCATGTTTTCTCACGCACACACGTGATCCGTTCATTCAGAAAGTCTTTCGGCGTCTCCGGTCCGACTGGCTGCTTGATTGAACAATGAACAATTGAACATCACATTATAATTATTTACCGTCTAAACAAGAATAAAACAACAACACAGACTCGACTGGTCGTCTAAGCTGGGGTCTGAGTACATGGAAAAGATGAGAGAAAAATAATGTCAAAATGTAAATAAATATGATTAAAATAATAAAAAAAATTCAACAAGATGAAAAAAATGAGATAAATAATAAATTAAAATATGGTTAAAATAAATAAAATAGGATTAAAACAAATAAAATGTGAAAAAAAGTAAATAAAAATAGGATTAAAATAAATAACAATATATAAATAATAAAATATGGTTTGAATAAATTGAACACAATAAATAATTTTTTTGATGTAAAATAAGTAAATAAAAATAGAATTTAAGTAAATAAAAAACAAAGTAAAATAAATAATATAAATTAGATTTAAATAAAATTGGATTACAATAAATAAAAAATTCAAATAAACAAGTGAATACAAATAAGATTAAAATAAATAACTAAAAATAAAATACGATAAACAAAAATTAGGTAAAAGATTAGAATAAAATGTATTAAAATAAAACAATCTGATTACAGTAAGTACATATCAGAACAAATAAAAAAATGTTTGAATAAAATTTAAAACATGATTTAAAATATATAATTATATTTAAAAAATCTGCTCAAAATAAATAAATCCGATTAAAACTGTACAGTATTATACGGAGTAGAAAAACAACATAATAATGTAGCTTAATAGAAACTTAATATTTTCCAAATAATATTTATTCATATTACGGGGTCTGTGTCACACACACACACACACACACACACACACAATCAGAGACTTGGTTCCCACGGCAATTCGTAACATCCTGAATTCAGAACAATGGCAATAGTTATTCAGATAATCACTGTTTCAAATCATAGTTGTGACGCCAGGTTTAGGCGAGACCGCCGTGGCTTTTTATTGGTGGAGGGAGTGACCTTTGACCTCGTAATCAACATGATAAACGCTATAAACGGTTTCCTTTGGCCGACACACCACAGCGAGCGAACAGTACACAACCTCTGCATCGTATCTGTGCTGTCCGATCCATGTATTAGTGTTCAATGGAGGACGATGTGAAGTATTTCCTCTGTGCTGCAGGTTTTCCTGACTCTGTGTGTGTGTGGGTGTGTGTGTGTGTGTGTGTGTTATGTAATGCCTCTCCGTCTAATTGCCAGTTTCCTTTATTGACTTCCAAACAAAGAAGCTGCCAAACATTTCTGTCCATCCGTCAGTCCATCTTTGTGTCTCTCGGTCGAGTGCGTGTGAGATTGTTGTTATGATAGCGATGCCTGAGGAAAAACATAATATTTATAGAGTCGTATCTGACATATACACATCAGAGAAGTTCCCTCGGGGTTTGTTTGTTTAGTTGGTATTTTGCATGACGAATCCTAAACGTCTGCCAGTTGTGTGCAATCATTTGGTAGGGCCTCAGACGAACCCTGCACAAAAACATGAACGCTAACGCTTCTAGCTACAGCTTTAAAGCTGCAAAATTAAATATAAGTCAATAAATGTTAAATATTAGTATTGTACTTTTGCAGTTGTTCTGTAAAATGAAATGATTGTTGTTAAATACAAATAATTTTTAAAAAATTTTCAGTAAAATGTTACAATAGTAGATTTTTCTATGTAATATTTTTATTAATAATAATAATATTTTTTAAATTAAATACAATTTTTTTTACTGTGAAATAGTTTTTTATTTCGTTTAATATTTCTATTTAATAAAAAGTTTAATGACAATAATAATAATGACATTTTTTATTTTACAGTCCAATATAGCAATAATCATAGTTCTTATTTTGTTTAATAATTTCATTTTGCAATAGTAATAATCGTGATAATTAGGTTAATAAGTACTATTATTTTATTGTCATATTGATATGGAGTCATAAAAATCTGTCCTACAAAGAAACATAGCAAAAAAAAAAAAAATCATAAAAGCAATTTTTATCAGAAATGTCCCATTCAGATGTTTTTTTTTTCACAAATAATTTTTGCGTCTATGTTTAATTATACTTGTGTTTTTGGTATTTGAAGAGTTAGCTTAACCCGTGCTGTGTGCTGTCATACTCATTGGTTTAGGCCCCTGACCTCTGACCCCTGACCTCTCGGCATGTCCTCCAGAAGGCATGCTGCCCGCTCAATTCACATCCGTGTGCTGGTCGTAAAAGAGGCCATCGCATCCCGTGAACCTCAGCCAGACGAAAGACGATCAATAAAAACACTGACCTCCCTCCAGTGTGTGTGTGTGTGTGTGTGGAGACAGATAGAAATAATCATTAACTTCTCCAGACTGCTGAGTGACTCGCATCTGTGTGTGTGTGTGTGTGTGTGTGTGTGTGTGATTGCATTAGATGTACAGACACTTTCTGCTGTTTTTTTTTTTTTTGATGTACAAAGTGACTGTTTAATAAGCTGAGTCTCCTTAAATGGAAAAACTTTGCCCGATGTAAGCCGAAAACGTCACTGTGTGTGTGTGTGTGTGTGTGTGTGTGTCATGTTGCACGTTCTATTTCAGGACACTCTCTACGTCTGGCCATCACTATGTTATTCGGGGTGACACTGTGGTCATCCAACCTACCGACACCTAGACGCCACACACACACACACACACACACACACACACACACACACACACACACACACACACACACACACACACACACACACACACACACAGTACCTGTGCAGTTGCGTCTCTGTTTGAATAAACACACTGTGTTGTCTGAACACACACACACACACACAGAAACTCAGAGGTCTGTTTGATGTATGATTTGTGTTCGTGTGTGTTACTCAGATTTGCTTGCTGTTCAGTGTCTTCAGAGAGACTAGTCAACTATAAAGACTGAAATAGCACCAGCCTGGCACATAGCAACACACACACACACACACAGATCATTAAACAGCTAGTTGTGTGTGTCAGTATAATGACTGACTCTATATAATGAGCCGCCTCCATATAACAGTAAACATGAAGCAGACGCACTGTTCTGTATTATGCTTCAGTGATGGCAATATTGTGAAATAATGATATATAACATGGAATTGCTGTGGTTAGATAGTGTAACATTAAATAGTGTAATGATGTGGTTACATATGCTAATCCGAAGGAAAATTTTGACATTTTCAAAGTATTTTATGATCACTGAGGCTGCATTTATTTGATTAAAAATACAACAATAACAGTAATATTGTGAAATATTATTACTATTTAAAATAACTCATTTCCATTTGAATGTCTTGTAAAATGTAATTTATTTCTGTGATGCACAGCTGTATTACTCCAGTCCTTCAGAAATCATTCTGACACCATCACTGTACCACGGTACTAACACGATATATTTAAGTTAGTTGGTGTTATTTTTTTCTTGGTACAAAAAGTACCATGATTCGGTAATAGTGTTATTTTTAAATATACCTTGATACGGTTTAATTACTGTATTCACATACAATGCTACTTTAATGGCACTGTAAGCTCTTCAAAGCATATAATGGTTTTACCATAGTAACACATGCAAACAAGGCTCTACCTACTCATCAAGTTAGTCTGGGCTGGTGCGTAATTAACTATACTGCTAAATTACGGCCTAGTCATCCGATGTGAGATTAAAGAGAGACTGTCCTTACTGTAGACAGACAAGGAGTCTAGATGACTAAATAACTGCTCAACACAACAATGCACAGAGCATGAGAAATGGGTGTTTATTATATGGAGCAAGACCAGTGAGTTTTCCTGTAGGCAGAGCTAAGGCTCATTCCATTATCATTATACAGTTGGTGTGTCTTCTGTATTGTTGCATCACAAAGCTCAGAATGGCTGTCGAAACGGCCGTTAGTTGGCGAGGGCGAGCACAATTGCAGATTTATGGCTGTGTTGACGTCAGAACATTGTTGGGGTTGGCGAACGGAACAGACGAATGATAAGCAGTTCTGCTAATGTAAACATACGCTGGAGGCCGGTGGCGCTGCTCTGTGCAGGGCGGCAGATTCCTCACATTCCGTCAACGCTGAAATTAAGGATGCAAGATATGTTTGGCAGAGCTCAGGATGGTTTTCCCGGACAGAAGGCGTGTGCTAGTGTGAACTTGTGTGTGTTTACCTTTTTGTCCTAGCGTTAGCATCTAATCTAGTCAGTGTATCTCCTCGGCTCTCTCTCCTTCCTTCCTTGACGACACTTTAGTAAAGCCAGTTTCTTACTGGTCCAAGTAAGTCATAATCTAGTCTAGATTGCCAATCAGTTGGCCTACCCATTGGTTTCAACCTGGTATACCATCTTGATTAGTCCAAAAGAGCTTGATGACTATCTCGGACCAGTTTTTAACCACCTTGATCTGGTATCTTCTGTTTTTTCCCCAGCAGAGATTAAGTGAAGTTCACTTGATAAAGTTAAATCGTCATAATGAATAACTGGCTTTTTCTCTTTAGTTCCTCAATCAACACTTTGTTCACTTTTACTCTGTTGGAAACTCTAGTAAAGCCGGTTACTAATAGTTCCTACTAGTCCAAGATGGTCATAATCTAGTCTAGATGGCCAATCAGTTGGCCTACTCACTGGTGGATTCAACCTGGTACACCATCTTGATCAGGCCGAAAGAGCTTATAGACCACCTTGGACCAGAAAGTACCAATTTGACCACCTTTGATTTGGTATCTTTCAATCAGGGATTCAGTGAAGTTGACTTGAAGTAGTTAAACTGGCATAAATAATTGGTTCTTGTTGGAAAGTCTATTGAAGCTAATATTGAATGATTATTCCTGGTCCAAGTAAGTCATACACTAGTGTAGATGGTTAATCAGTTGGCATACACATTGGTGGTCTTGGTTTCAACCTGGTAGACCATCTTGATCAGGCCGAAAGAGCTTGTAGACCACTTTGGAAAAGAAAGTACCAATTTGACCACCTTTGATTTGGTATCTTTCAATCAGGGATTCAGTGAAGTTGAAGTCTAATTGGCATAATCAATAACCATCTCATTCTTGTCTCTCTGTAGATTCCCTGGCTCTTCAAGAGCGTGGAGAACAGCCTCACTGGTGTGTGGTGGCGTACTGGGAGGAAAAGACCCGTGTTGGGCGCCTCTACTCCGTCCAGGAGCCATCTCTGGACATCTTTTATGACCTACCTCAAGGCACGGGCTTTTGCTTGGGCCAGCTCACCTCTGACAACAAGAGTCAACTGGTGCAAATGGTTCGGGCCAAGATCGGCTACGGCATCCAGCTCAGCCGGGAACCTGACGGCGTGTGGATATATAACCGGAGTTGCTACCCCATATTCATCAAGTCAGCCACACTGGACAACCCTGACTCGCGTACGCTGCTGGTGCATAAAGTATTCCCTGGCTTTTCCATCAAGGCCTTCGACTTCGAGAAGGCGGGAAGCCTACAGCGACCCAATGACCACGAGTTCAGCCAGCAGCCGCGGACGGGCTTCACCGTGCAGATCAGTTTCGTGAAGGGCTGGGGTCAGTGCTACACCAGACAGTTCATCAGCAGCTGCCCCTGCTGGCTGGAGGTCATATTTAATAACCGATAACAGCGAGCCCCGCCCCCACCATTCCCTCATCGCCACCTTTTATGGACTATGTTGTTCTTCAGTTTTGTTTTTTTCGCGAGAAGTTCTCCGGAGGATGTTTTACAAGAGAAATGGAAAAGGAAAAACTCACGTTGACTTGTTTAATAAATGACTAAGATTTAATTAAAATATAAAAAAAATATTTTATGTTAAATATAAATATATTATTACCTGTAAATACGAAGTTTTATATGCATTGTTATTTATGTATTGTGCAATGTGTTGATGAGAAAATGAGATGCACTTTGCTTAATATAAATGCAAACAAAGAAATGCCAAAATAAAACAAAAAATACTAAATACATCTCTGAATTTGTGCTTGTTCTGTGCTGGGAATCTGCTGGTTAGTGCGAGTCTAACTTCAGTTATATAGTTTAGTTCTTGTCTTAAAATGTCTTTTTTATTCAAGTATTGTTTTAACCCACAAATTAAAATACATTTAGCAGAGTTCCCACAACCCTAAAATATTTGTCAAATATATTATTTATAATATTTACAATATTTCTGCTAGCTTTTGTGTGCAAGTTTTATAATTTTTTTTAAAACTTCATCATGAACAACTTCAAAATAAAACTATAAGCATAAAAAATTATATATATATACACACACATCATTTTTTATGCATATATAGTTTTATTTTCTTATGCACCGCTCGCTCTAAAATATTTTTGTGATATTATTCATAATAGTTATAATTAATCCAGAAATTGTGATTGCAAGTTCTATAATATTTTTTATACTTGTCCAGTAATCATGATCGACTGCAACTTTACTATTTATTTATTATTTGCTAGCAATTGTGTGCACAAGATTTATACAATATTCTAAACTGATCCAGTACTCATGATCAACTGTAAAAGTCAAGGAAATTTGTTGGTCAAAAGTGGATTAATCGGGCAGAAAATCTCTCAACTTGTGACCCACATTGTTTTTTAATTTCAGATTCACATTTAGTTTTTCCCCATCTGTCACCTTTTAATATTTAATGAGGCTTCATATGCAA